>NW_021703767.1:4436947-4595867 GCF_005190385.1 Monodon monoceros
GGAAGGAAGGAAGGAAGGAAGGAAGGAAGGAAGGAAGGAAGGAAGGAGGGAAGGAAGGAAGGAGGGAAGGAAAGAATTGAAGGAATCCCACGATTGCCCCCAGGGCCCCTCTTCCTTCCTAGAGTCCCAGCATGTCCTACAGCCTGGGTAGCCCTTAAAAATTCTCCTGGCTGATGTGGTTCCTGCAGCCGTGGGCTGCACTCGGCGCACTGCTGGGGTCACCTCTGCTCTGCTGGCCACTCTCCAGTGACATTGCTCTCGTGAGTGGGAGGCTGTGTTAGTTCTTAGCTGAGCTGAATTGTCTACTAAGCTATGAAAATGGCAGTGCCTTGGTCCCAAGACATGTGGTTGTAATCCACTCTTCATCTTCTCCTGGGCGGGAGACACTCCGGGTGTAGACCAAAAGAAACATCTATCAGGGAAAGGCTAGAAGTAAACAACAAAGTCCTACTGTATGGCACAGGGAGCTATATTCAATATCTTGTAATAAACTATAATGGAAACGGTGTATAACAATCACTTTGCGGCATACCAGAAACTAACACAACATTGTACATCAACTAGACTTCAATAAAAATAAATATTAAAGGAAAAGCTAGAAGAACAAGCTGAGGACATCAAAATTCTTGTTTTGTTTCTGCCAATACTAACAAGAATATCCTAGTAAATAAAACTTTAATTAAAAATGATGTCATGGGGGTTTAAGTCACTTTCAAGTGAGTGGGCACTGAAGCTTCTAATTTTTGCCAAAAGATTGATGAGATAATTTTTCATCATTTCTGTCACTAAGTATTTAGGATATATATAACTCATCTTGCACATATCATGTAAACCCAGTTGATTCCCAGAATATATGTATGTTAAACACTTTTCTAAGGCATGATTCTTTTAAGTACATTTATTTCTTACTACACCTATTTCCCCGTTATATAGTTTTGCGCTAAAATGCCTTTACAAAAGTCATTGTGATATGTTCCCTCTATACCAACTTTAATGAGAGTTTTTGTCATGAATGGATGTTGAATTTTGTCCAATGCTTTTTCCATGTCCATTGAAATGATCATGTGGTTTTTATCCTTCCTTTTGTTAATGTGGTGTATCACACTGATGGATTTGCAGATAGCGAACCAACTTTGCGTCCCTGGAATAAATAAATAAATAAATATATATATATATATACACAATGGAATATTACTCAGCCATAAAAATGAATGAAATTCTGCCATTTACAACAACATGGATGGACCTAGAGGGTATTATGCTTAGTAAAATAAGTCAGACAGAGAAAGACAAATACCTTATGTTACCACGTATGGAATCTAAAAAAAATAAAAGAAACAAATGAATATAACAAAACAGAAGCAGACACAGATATAGAGAACAAACTGGTGGCTCCCAGTGGGGAGAGGGAAGAGAGGAGGAGCAAGACACGGGTAGGGGAGTAAGAGGTATAAAATACTATGTATAAAATAAATAAACTACAAGTGTATGTTGTACAGCACAGGGAACATAGCCAATAGTTGATAACAACTTTAAATGGCGTATAATCTATAAAAACTTTGAATCACTATGTTGTACATCTGAAACTAATATAATATTGTAAGTCAATTATACTTCAGTAAAACAAAAAGTCACTGTGTTGTTTGGGAGTTCAGATTCATAAACTCCTAAACAGTGTTAATGTGAGTAGATCTGGATATGGACATAGTACATGGTTTTCAATTATACTTCTAGCCAGAGACAATACAGTAAGGTGTTGGATTTGGCCCAACTCTATATGCTGGGAAATTCTGCTGGGGAGGAAATCAAAGAGGAAAGTGGAAACATGTTACATTGTACTTGGAGCCATGTGTGGTCTGGTTACCTTTCCCATATGTGTTCTGGCTGGTCCCCTCTCTTTCCTTCTTTCCTTCTCCCTTTCTTTTTCTCTCTTCCTTCCTCCCTCCTTCTCTCTCTCCCTCCCTTCCTTCCTTCCTTTCTCTCTCTTCCTCCCTCCCTTCCTTCTTCCTTTTGAACTTGTTGCTTTCTGAGGTTCACTTTCACGGGTATCTTCTATCAACAAGGCTGATGGACCCTGGAACCTCAGGACCAAACATCTGAAGCAGAGCAGAGAACCTGCCCAGGAGACTAGCTTGGGAGGCTGGTTAACATTTATTGGGAACTCACTGTGTACACAGGTATAGACGCTTTACTTTTATTAAGTTGTTTATAAACAATCAACCCCGTTTCACAGAAGCAGAAACGAGGGTGCAAAACGGTTAGGGCAGTAGCCTGGAGAGTAAGTGGTGGGTAGGTAACTGGGATGAGATGATTTTTCATTTGAGAGTATTTTGCAAAATGTAAAACCCTATACAAACCTAAAGGAAGCCTCAGGGCTTTATTACTTGTGCGTCTCTAGAGGAGAGGAAGGATAGATTATTCCAATGCCTGAATAAAATATTTTACTGCAAGAACATTTTACAATATTAAAATAAGAATATTGCAGGGCACAGTTCACAACATCATTAAGGGCTTCACTGGCAACTCTTCGGAGCTCTGGCGGCTTGACAGGAGCTTTACACGCATGCTAACTCTCACATCATCGTGTCTTATGGTGAGGAGATCTGGGATCTGGGGTCAGTTACCCACCAACCAGTACTCACCTCCCTGCATCTGGTTGCCCAGAGTGATCTGGGTGGGCTTTCCTGACAGCAGTTCAAACAGCGCTCTGCCCATCCTCCTGTTTGGGGAGCACCAACAAGTCCTAACGCACTTGGAAGGTTCCCAGAGCACCCCAGTCCACAGTGACTCCTGCCCTCTGCCATCACACACACACACACACACACACACACACACACACACACACATACACAAGCAAACAGACCACCTATTGATGGCTCATAAGCCACAAGCCCCTGGGCATCTGCTTTCGTGGGCGAAGGTTTCTCCTGGGCCTGCCCAGCACTCTGACTCTGGACAGACTCCTCTAGAACAAAAAAAGAGGGTTCTGCCCAGAGCGTCAGCAGAGGTTGGGTTGCCGTGAACATCTCCGGGCACTGGGGATGTGGTTTGGAACCCAAGGGTCCTAATCCTGGGGGACTCTGCAGGCTCTCCGGGGGGACAGTCCCCTGAGAAGCCGTGCATTTGCCCTGCAGAGGAGGGGTTCAGTCACAGCCCCCTCTGTGCCCTGACCCCTGTCCCCTCTCCACACACCCCGTTCCAACCAAGGCAGCTCAGTCAGGGAACTTGCGTGAAATGCCCTGTGTGTGAGGAAAATGAACAGTGTTGCTTATCCCGTGATAGGAATTTATAAACCTGGGGGCACATTGTGTCTGCAAATAGTTATCTTTCCTGATCAATTGACAGAGGTTTGGAAGATCCCGCGAGCTTGGCAGTTCTCACCCATCACCAGCACCTTCTCTTGAGCATGTAGGTTTGGGCTCCAGGGCAGAAGGGATTAGCCTGGGTCTTGTCTGCAATCCACTTTCACAACTGAAGAAATCGTTGAAGACATTTCAAGTGACACCTGGGCCGGTTTATAATCAGGTCCCTCTTGGGAAATCCCTTGGGGGTAAACGCTCACTTTCTCCAGGGCCCCCTGCTTATGTGGGCAGGGAGATTGTGCCCGGGGCTCCTTTTAAGAATATAAATGTGGATTTCAGATCCATTGGAATCCGTTCAGTCCCTGGTTGATTTTTCCTCTCACTGAATCAAACTTTTTTTTTCCTTTCTAGAATATTTTGAAAAAAAGAAAAGAAAAGAAGGCATAGGTCGGCCTGTCTGCTGTGTGTCAGCCTGTTTGCAGCTGAGTCAATGAATCCCTCTTTGTTCGCTACTACAAACCCCGCTTTGATCTCCCCCCCCGTCTTGTGTCCGTGTGTAGCACTGTACCAGGTAATGAAAGGATTTTTCTTGTGTTTCCGCTCTTTGTTTTCAAGGAACAACAGAGAGGGGGTATTTCCAGACTACTGAGTACATTCCCAGAAGCAAGTGGCTGAGGAAGTGAACGTCGTAGAACGGAGCGGAGTTGAAGAAACCGCATCTCTTACTTAGCTGCTTATTTTCTTTTTTCCCCAAACGGTGACCTACCAACCTCCTCATTACCAGGGTCAATTTCTGTCCTCAGAGACCTGCTTCTGGAGGAGATGGACTTGCAGATCGTCTCAGGATGGAGCCAGTTGGGACGGGACAGCCCTGGGGGGCCGTTCCCTAGCACAGTTCGCAGGAATGAGGTCCGTCGGGCCAGTGTTGTCCACACCCTGCTCCAGAGACCTCATTTGCTTGGTTTAACACCTGGCTCAGAGCCATCTGGAAATACCAGTTTTATCACACTAATTAATTAATAATCCAGGGCTGTGACCTCCCTGCTCAGAGGGACCACGATGGAGAAGAAGAATACGGGTGCTTTCAGGAGAGACACCCGCTCTGGGGAGCCCTGGCAGCCTTTCCCACCCCCCGCCCAGGAATGTGTCCCGAAGTCCTCAGCTCCTGGGGCGGGGGGCGTGTCAGCTGTCCCTGCCGCCCTCTCAGGTGTCACCTGCTTCACAATCCTCTCCTGATGAGGTGCTCCAGGACATAAAGGGGACACTGTGACTGCAGGCAGCCAGCAGAGTCACATCGGTGGAAAGCAGACGTGAGAACCCAGGACGAGGGGTGGTAGCTGCTTTGGTCTCAAAGGTCAGGAAGGAAGTCAGGCAAGCACCCTAGTCTCAGGACCTTGACCTAATGGCTGGACAGTGTCCGCTGAGGGTGGCCATGTGTCTCAGAACATGCTATGTTTCATGACCTTCACTGGGCCGGGGGGGCCAGATGCTCCTGTCCGATGCCCAGGGGTGCCCTGCTCAGGGGCAGCTGCAGTGCAGTCTTTGGGGCGAGGGTAATGGTAGCCACCAGGGGCCGGGGAGAGGCCCTCTCCTGCCCAGGGAACCTCTGTGCTTTCTGCCCCCGTCGTTCCTTTCCACCTTCCTCCCTCTCATGGCTATCATCCCGTCCCCACACCCCTTGTCATTCCTTAGCCTCCAGTGGTGTTGGAACCTCCCTTCGGTGGCACTCAGAGCTGGCCACGTGCTACTTCCCAGTTGACACGACCAGTGACACCAGCAACAACTTTCCAGGGTTCAAAGAAGGTCTCGCTTCACCACGTCCCCCGCGCCTCATGATAGCCACGGGAAAATGGGTAGACTCTAGATTATCTTTCTAAAGAGGCATTTATTAGGTTTTATAATAAACATTTTGCCGTTTTCAGACATCACATATTTGAAAAAAGGTTTTTTGGTCGTTGATCAGTGTCTAATAAAGCTTTTCAGGGGGCTATACAATCTACAGCACATCATCACCATCACAAAAGCTAGGGGTAGTAAGTGAATATAATGACACCAAGTATGCTAATGTTCTCTTTATTTCAGGGGACGAATAAGTACCTTGCGTTTTTACAGTGATTTATGTTTAAAAAAATCCACATTCAATTCACTCATTCAATTGGATTGTCTCAGCAATCTTTCCAGGGGTCGGGGGCAAGAATGATTATTTTTCGTTTACATTTTGAGGAAATCAAGGCTTATATACTTGATGAATTGTTAGGAGTCACCAATAACTAGTAGGTTTTGATTTGATTTTAGATTTTCTGACTTTTTTCACTGTAGACCTCAAATTCCTTCCTAAAATTATGGCTTCTGGGTATAGACACCAAAAACAAGTGTGGGTGCACGTGTGCATATTCTCCCAACACCAAATGCAGCCATTCAGAGATGCACCTTCTCTGTCTGTTTTTCCCATGACCTACAGAACACAGGCCCCTCGCCGACCCTCCACACACACCTTTCACTCGTTTTTCATGCTTTTTTTTTCTCCAGTTTCTCCATGGAAGCTGATACATCAACACAGTCTTGGATGGCCCCACTATCCCTGGCATCGTGCTGGGGACACACCTGCTGCCCAAAGTTTGCAGAATGTGGCCTGGCTAGACTCGCCTTATGACCTGGAAAAGGAGGGTTTCTGGACAATTTTCCTGATGAATAAAAGCGAGCAGCTACGTAATTCTGCGACTGAAGCAAATCCTCACCACAGCTTTTCCTACCTGAAGACTGGTGGTGGATTGTCTCAACAATACAGCCCTTTTACTGAACAGTGGCCACCGATCGTGTCTTGTCCACTCAGAGCGCCACAGAGCCCATGTACTGTGAGTTCCTGGAGGAGGGATGGGGCCTTGGGGTGGAGGGCTTGCCCTGCCATAGGTTCAGCAGATGGGGAGCCCCAGCGAGCACAGGAACCCATGTCAGGGCACCTGTGCTCTGGAGCCTCAGGGTTAGCTCAGGTAGGAACTGCAGGTGAAAACAGGAGTGCTGGTGTTAGTGGGACAGTAGTACTAAGGGAGGGCTGGGTTAAACCAGGGTGTGTGAATACCAGGTGATAAGAGAAATTAAATAACATTGTGCTGGACAAGCTGAAGTTAAGAACCAGAGCGTGTATTTCAGAAGCCTTTTGAGTTCTTTTTACTGATGACTGGGAGGAAGACAAACTATGGCCTCCTAGGTCTTCATGTGGAACAAAGGGTAGGTCTCAGTAATTGATGATTTTAAAGGAACAATGAAGGTGGAGAGAAATGACTATTATCAGGCAAAAGAAGCCACCATAGCGGATACGGTGAATCAGTCTCGAAGACTCCCAGTTCTGTTCCAAAGGTGAACATCAGCCTGATGCATGTTCTTGAGCTGTTTTGCAGGATCCGAACCCCTTTAAGCGCTCAACCACCAGGCTAACTGGAGCCTAAGGATTGATGACGCTGACCTTTGCTGACCCTTATGATGTCACTCAACTAGGTACCTGGATGGCACCAACCTGGAGTAAGCGTTGCCTCGATTTAATGCTAATATCTCTGCCCCAAGGGCACGGGTTGCTGCCATATTTGAACATGAAACTTAAGTTTGAGCTGTTGTCACACTGGGCAAGGGCATCTAGGACTCCACCTCTACATGGAAGGTCACACTTGCCCTTTTATGAATGTGCCTGCACCCTTGGCTTAAAACTTCCCTGATTTTGCTGTCCGGGGGGGACAGTGCTTTGAGAGCTCTCTGCCTGACTCCTTATTTGTCACAAATAATAAAGCTTCTGCTTTGATGGAAGGTACTCAGTGTGTTCATTAGCTATGTACCCAAGTGATGGAGACATAGAGTTCAGTAACAGTGGCTGTTGGATCAGAGACACATCTGGGGTGGGGGAAGGAGAGAGGGAAAAAGGTGGAAAGTAAGGAGTGAGGGGGAAGGTGGGAACCAGCTAGTGATGGGTGGGGTCATCTCGTGGGAGAATTAATAAAACAGAAACCTCACAAGATGGAGTTGGGAGGCCAGAAGGGGGCGCTCTGATTGCACCTACCAATGGACATCAACACAGATCCCCAGAAAAGAGAAGTACCTGGTATCTCAGGCCGGAAGGGACCCGGCTTTACCAACCCCAGCAGGAGGAAGGGAGACTTTCTCTTCGCCTGGCAACAGCTCAGCCAATGACAAGCCAGTATCCTTCATATGCCCAGTTTCCTCCAATGGACCTTTTGTTTGTGAGAGCCTCTCCCACCTCCCCTTCTCCTCTCTGTGTTTCCTCTCCTTTGCTTTACTGGGCTAGTAGGTGGGTCCACAGAGCTGCCTGTCCTGAGTTACCGTTCCTTGCTGCCCCCAAACCTGCGTGGCTGGTAAAATAACTGGTTGTTTTATTGGTATAGTTTAACACCTGTGAACCTGGTCCTTGCTGATTTAGGAGGGCTGCCCTGATTTATCCCCAGGGCTACTAAGCTCACTTGGAAATTTTAGGTAAAACTAGAAAAACCTGTCTTGTAACTGAATATACTTTCTCCTTGTCTGTAGTTTTCTAACTGAGCTCCGAATACTTTGCCACAGGAAACATTTATGTCACCTCCACCCTGTCTGAGCTGGCCCCTCCCTGGACACAAGCAGCAGGCTTGCCCCTCAGTGTTTTTTCTGTAATACCCTGTCAACTGGGTATTGATAGGGACTTCCCTGGTGGTGCAGTGGTTAAGAATCCGCCTGCCAATGCAGGGGACACGGGTTCGAGCCCTTGTCTGGGAATATCCCACACGCAGCGGAGCAGCTAAGCCCGTGCGCCACAGCTAGTGAGCCTGCGCTCTAGAGCCCGAGCTCTGCAACGAGAGAAGCCACCGCAGTGAGAAGCCCGCACACCGCAATGAAGAGTAGCCCCCCCCTCGCTGCAACTAGAGAAAGCCCGCGCGCAGCAATGAAGACCCAACGCAGCCAAAAATAAATTAATTAATTAAATTAAATCTATAAAACAAACCCCAAAACCAAAACTGGTCTTGATCATTACCCCGGCGTTCTTTATGCCTTCAATCTGCATTCACGAGGATTAAAAAAAAAAAAAAAGCTCAAATGTCCTCCCTTTATTTTTCCACATAATGACCCCAAAATCACATTTATACAAGAAAAATTCATCCCCATTTCATCATGATTCCCTACATGGGTTTGTTCCTATGGCTGCCTCACTAGATGTCAATAATGAACACTGGTTTCTGGAGGCTCCCTGATTTGCTGATTTTAGTTTTTATAAAGGTCTTGAGGAGCAAATGCTTTCAGCATCCAGTTATAAATGGCAGTCTGGGGGCTTCCCTGGTGGCGCAGTGGTTGAGAGTCCACCTGCCGATGCGGGGGACACGGGTTCGTGCCCCGGTCCGGGAGGATCCCACATGCCGCGGAGTGGCATGCCCGTGAGCCATGGCCGCTGAGCCTGCGTGTCCAGAGCCTGTGCTCCGCAGCGGGGGAGGCCACAACGGTGAGAGGCCCACGTACCGCAAAAAAAAAAAAAAAAAAGGGCAGTCTGGTGCCGTAGAAAGGGGCACAGACTTGGAAAGTAAACCAGCTTTGCAGCCACCCTGGTGCCACCACTTCCCAGCTATGGGACTTTGGGTAAAGCGTCTCACCCTCTCTTGACCTCAGTTTCCACCTCTGTGAAGTGGGGCAATCGTTCTCCCCTCGTGGAACAGGAAGACTCCATGTGCTGTCATAAGCCTGGCGCACAGGGTTCTGGGCCCCCTCTTCCCACCACATTAGGCCAAAGACTAAGGACACCGAAAAACCCCCAATTTATTCAGTGAATCATTTAAAAGTTGTCAATACCAACATGACTAAAATTAGAACACAGGTCCACTCTGTGCTTCTTTGTGTACAAAAGGGACAATTCAGAAAACCTTTGGTTTTAGAACAAAAGTCCAGGCGGACCCGATGCCATAGTCTCACCGTGGTTAAATGGAAGGAGAGAAATCTGGAGGTTAATACAACATCTGATGGGGCTCTTCTGCAAGATGCCAAGCTCTCCAGGCTTGGAGACGCTCATGTTTCTGGCCTTCATGCTGAGAGGCGCGGGTGACGGGAGCCCAGAGGCCTGGGAGGCTCTAGAGCTGATTCCAGCGCCGCCAGACAGAAGCCCTCCTACACCTGCCTTACTTCTGCCTGGTTCTACTGATGCAGGAAAGACCTCGGCCCTCTGTTCTCAAGTCTGGTTTGTCAGGGGACGACGGCATGTCATTCCCAGGACTGTGATTTGATAAGCAATTTTGGGGCACACGATGGGCCCCTCGTGGTCTGGGCGCATCTGAGCTTCCTAATTTATAAACACAGAGCACTTTCTCATCACCTGTAAGTGCTTTTATAACCTGGCAGATATGCTATTCGTAGAAGCCATCACTTACTTCTCCATCATGCAATTTGGGGCTGATTCATCAAAAACGAGGCAGAGCCCTTCTGCCAATGACATGGGAGAGATCACTGGACGGACTCGCTCACGTGAGCCTGGGCCCCGTGGCGGCATTTGTGGCCGGGGCCTTACAGCCCTGGCTGTCCCCGGAGGGCACTGCCGTCTGCCGGCGTTTGCAGCTGGGGCTTGGGGTGAAGGTAAGGATGGGGAAGGCTGTGTTGCAGCCCTAGGTGCAGCGCCGGGATGCGGGGGCACCCCAAGGGAGGCAAGCCCCGTGCTCATGGAAGCAATGCCCTCCCCGCCGCAGGAGCCCAGGGATGCCCCGCACGCTTCGGCCGCAGGCGGCCTGACACTGATGCGCCTCGGAGAGCGGCCTTACAGACAAATGAAATACATGTTTGCTTCCAGGAGGGCGGGAGAAGCTTACAAGGCACTGAGGTGAGAGACATGGGAGTATCCCACAGTGAGATGCTTCAGCTGCCCGCTCCCTTTTCCCACCAGGGAGCTCCTCTCTTCATCAGTCTCCCACACTGGGCTTTTAAAGAAAGACCCTCGGCCAAATTCCGCGGGAGGGCTAGAAGAGCCCCCTATACACACATGCACGATCTCTCTTTCTCTGAGGAAGGCAGCGGAGCTCGCAGGCTGTGACAGTTGCTGCTCTTCGTGAAGCTACCGTGAAAGTCTGCATCCTCTCGGCCCAGCAAGGAGCAACAGTGGGGGTCCTTCTTTATCCAGAAATGAAGTTTCTTGCTTTTTAACAAATGTCTTGACGAAGAGGAAAAGAAGCATCTTCACTCCGGAAATGAGGCAGGAAAGTTGGGATCGAATGGCACAGCTCAACCTGCCCTAACTGTTGAGTAAGAATGGGTGTGAGCTGGGTTGTGTTCCCATCAAATCCCTAGGTTGCAGTCCTCACCCGCAGTACCTGTGAATGTGACCTTATTTGGAAATAGGGTCATCGCAGACGTATTTCGTTATGAAGAAGTTGTACCGGAGTGGGGAGTACCCCAACCTGATAGGACTGGTGTCCTTATAAAAAGGGGAAATTTGGACAGAGACATTCACACAGGGAAAGGCCACATGAAGATGAAGGGCAGAGATGGCGGTGATGCGTCTATAAGCCAAGGAGTGACAGAGATTGTTAACAAAGCCCCGGAAGCCGGGGGAGAGCCTGGGACAGATTCTCCCTCACAGCCTCAGAAGGAACCAACTCTGCAGACACCTTGATCTCGGACTTCCAGCCTCAGAGCTGGGAGATGGTAATTTTCTGTTGTTTAAGCCACTCCATGTGTGGTGCTTTGTCATGGCAGCGCTTGGACATTCTTAAGAGAATGGTGACCGGGAGCCAGTTCTGGGCCCTCATTTCTGTCTTGGAGAAGCATAACGGCCTGAGAAGCTGTACTTGAAGCCTTGAAGCAGGGGCAGCCTGGCTGATGTGACACAGTCCCGCCCCTTTGCTCAACGGATCCCAGCATGCGGGTAGGGCAGGGGTTCCTGGGCTGCTCGGACAGAAAAGGACCCCACAGGGCAGAGGATCATCAAGGGAAATCTCTCCTCACTCTGGCAGGTCCAAGATAGGTTTCTGAGTGAAACTTCTTGGGAAGAACAAGTTCTGTGGGGAAGAAATTTGCATGCAATTGATCCAAGCCAAAGCCTTTCTCGCCAGGGTGATGCGACTTGCCAGGGTCATGCTGCCATCTGCCTCTCGGCTTGTGGTCCAGGGCTGTCTCTTTCCCACCTGTGACCTTGCAGAGGTCTGCTCCACGGGCAGAGGTTCTCCTGGACAGCCCAGGCCCTTTCAGGCGTGAGGCCACACTGATTTTCTTGACGCACAGTTCTCTCTTTCCCATCCTACTTTCTTTCCAGAAGTGCCCTGGACACATCTGTACCACTGATTCCTCTTCTCGTTTCTCCAAATGAGGACACAGCCAACCACCTTCCCTGGTTTCCACATCAAGGACCAAGCGTTTCTAAGGTCACGGTGCCCTAAGGAAACAGGTGGGCATTTATAACCAAATAAATATAAAGATCCACAAAGCAAATGTTAGTAGTGACCAAAAGCAGTAGAACCAAGGCCGTCAGAGACTGTGCCTTCCCGATGTTTCCTACAAGACCCACTGCCAACCTTGAGGCTTTAAAGTGTGCTGGGAAAACCCTTCTTGTTCCCAAGCATTAGTGCCCCCCCTCACCTCTGCAGCCTGTCAAACGGTCCTCAGAACAAAGCAAGGAGAAGAGAGTTGTCTCAGAGTTTTTAGAATGACTAGTGTCTTGGATTCTCTAGAATGACTGGTGTGATAGAAGCTTACACACAATGGCCACTTGATACGTGTGTATTGGTATAAAATTGCCAGAAAAAATTCCCTCTGGGAGCCCCATCCCCAGTTTAAAGTTAAATGGAAGAGAGTGGCTTCTGAAAGGGCCTGGGCACAGAAGCTTCTGGAGACAGTCTTTTAACTCCCTCCCATTAGCAACAGAAGGATGAGCAGACCAGCTCCTTGCTCCCCAGGGGTTCTGAGGGTGAGATCCAGGCTGGTCCACCTCAAGGCTCCCTGTGTTGGTGGGGCACATGGATGGCCCTGGAGCAGAGGCCTCTGCAGGAATATCCTGGCCCTGCTGTCTGCCAGCTGTGTGGCCTCACACAAGTTCCTGAACTTGACCCTCTGCCCCCTCATCTATAAAATGAATGTAATATCAGCTTTACAGATTGTGTACAGTTCGTGCCCACGAGGCACTTTACACAGTGCCAGGCCGACCGCAGCCCTAAACATACGTTTGTGAAATGAGTGTGTAACGCGAGCAGCCAGCTGTGTGCAGAGAGGTAGCTGCCAGGATGCCTGGGACGTCTTGGGGGAGAAGGACCTTGAAAGGAGAACGCTAGGTAAACTTCACCTGAGTGTCCGTGTTTGTTTCCTACCCCAGTTCTTTCGATCAGAACGGGAGTGTCGTGTCAAGCTCACGCCGTGGATCCCTTTTCCTGCTAAAACGCCTCTTCTGAGCAGCTAGCAAACGAGTCGTTTGAGTGGATGAAGCCAGGAGCCCATTTGGCAAGAACGCTGTTTTGGAAAATGATCAGCCGTGTGGGTTGAGATGAGATTTTCTGCACATTTTCATAATTTCTTCAGCTTCGTGTACCCTGACAGCAACATTCAGCTGAGGGAAGACCAGGCAGCAGACGGACAGAGATTTTTCTCAAACTTCTTTCTGAGCCAATTTCAAGATATAGAGAGGGGGAAAAAAACCCTGTTTTCTCTTTTTAGTTTTGAAAGGTTTCATACGCAGACAATTTTAAATTTCTTTTTTTCCCCAATGAGATGTTTGGAGATGGCTGTACAGGAATGGGGAGGAATTTGTATTTATCGCGGAATTCTCACCCCAACGCCCCTGCCCTTTCCTATAATTTTCACTGACCATAATTCATGGGGCAGATGGGTAGTGTTTTTGCTAAAGAGACAGATAGAGAGAGAGAGAGAGACAGAAAGAGAGAGAGAGAGAGGCGTATTATGTAAGGATGTTCAAAATGACTACAGTGAAAATAGGTCTGGATGAATTCCACGAGAGTGAACGCGCAGAGTCGGGAGTTTTGGTCTGCTCAATTCTTAGCCCATGTGGTCAGCCATCCCATTAATTGATTGAGTAGCTGATTGATTGACTTATTCAGATATGTACTGAGCACCCAGTATAGCCAGACAAAAGGTGTAGGCACTGGGAATCCAGCAAAAAACAAGGCGGGAAAAACTCGTACGCTTGTGGACCTGACCTTGGGCCGGGGTGGGGTGTAGTGGCACAGGAGAGGCCACGTTGCAGCTGTGGACACGAGCCACAGCCCTCAGCAGAGGCTGAGGGACTCGCCTGGGACTCTCCATCCCCCTCCCCACGTGCTGCCAGTTTCCTGGCCGTGTCTCTGTTTCAGGCCCCATACTCCTGGCTCCCTGTGCAGGTGAAAACCTCCACTGCCTCCTTCTTTTGGAAATCAGACACATCTGGGCTCAAATCCAGGCTCTGCCACTTACCAGCAGTGGTGCCAGTGGGGCAACGTCAGCCCCATCTCTGAGACTCAGCTTCTGCATATGCAAGACGAGGCTGACAGCCTGCCGCACAGCTGGCAGGAACATCTGAGAAAGGACACAAAGTGCCTCCATCAGGGCTGGTGCACAGTTCATGTGCGGTGAGAGCCCACCGGGCTTGCTATTCTCTCTGGCATTTCAGACCGGAGGAACCCGGGGGGGAGCAAGACCCTCCCTCTCTCCATCTCCTTGGATGCTGGGCGAGGCCTTTGCAGCACAGGGACTGTCACTTGCCCAGAACCCAGGAACAGATGGATGGAGCCGTGGCCACTGCCCACCCTCTGGGAAGTGCACCAGAACAGCGGTGAGGGGATGCACCCACCTCCCACAGGCTCCCCACACTCCTGCCAGGCCTGGAGAGGCGGGGCGTGGGAGGGAGAAGGAGACTCCACGGCTTTCTTAGTGAGCTGGACCATAACGCCCTTCTTTTGCAGGACGCCTGGCTCTCATGTCCTGGTATCTGTGTTCACATATCCAGGGACTCCACCAGGGGCAGCGCCATGGTCCAGCGGCCCTTACCTTAGAGGGGAGGACCTGGGGGTCCTGGGCTGCCAGGGACACCGAGATTCACCGTCTCCGCCCAGGGAAGTGGTGGAGGGCCCAGATGTCCCCCGGCCAGCTCTCAGGTGTGGTTCACGGCAGGCCTCCGGGGGCACCGCAGGAAAAGCCAGCAGACATGGAAGACGCTGCCCCGATGTCCCGAACTGACTGACCTACTGGGGGAGTGGGTTAGAGCTGGGCTCCCCCTTCTTGTTGCTTCTCTCCTGAAGAGGGGGTGCAAGGAACACTCTAGCACATAGTTCCCAGCTCAGGCGCCCGACGAGTCAGCCCACCGCCTCCTGCAGAAGCCACCCAGCTGGGCCATAAACGGAGGGGCCAGCGGACCCGATCCTGCAGCCCCCGGCAGCAGAGCTCCCCGCCTTGGCACTGGGTAGCCCCAAATTTCCATGACACGAAGAGTCCTTGCCATGTGGGGTGGGGCAGGGCAGGAGGCTGGAACATGCTTGGTGGAGGAGGGACACCCCCTTGGCCCAGCAGTCCTCCAGGAGCCACACCTGTCACCTGCGTCTGCTGCTCTCTATTCGCCTCTGGCCCCAGGCACAAGCTATAGGATTTCGCGTGCCTGCTAGTGCCATTCATTTGTTTTAAATTTAATAATATTTATTCTCCGGGAATATCTTCCATCAATCCTAGTTTACAGTGTGTCGGGCACGTGCCAGGGCCTGTGGGAGACGGGGGTGGGCAGGAAACTTGGTGCTCAGAGTTCTGGAAGGCTCCAGACCTGAAGAGTTCTGGGTTTTCAGTGATCCCAGGGCTTAAACAGCGACAACAAGAGAACAACAACCATACACAGCAACACAACGGCATCAGCGCTCCCCAAGGACCCGGCAAAGGAGGTGAGTGGCGCTGGAAGTGAATCCCACACGCTGAGGGGCCCCGCCCCCTGGTCGGATGAAAGGACGCTTCTTACGATATCCTTACAAGCCCAAGCTTTCCCCAGAATCGCTGAGAGGTGCGAGGTGACAAGAGTCAAGATTAGAAAGAAAACAGAGAAAACCAGAGGGATGATTCCATTCGGAAACAAGGTGTGTCAGGAACCACCCGTGCTCCAGTTCAGATCTGGAGACCTCACCTGTGCCCCGAGCTCTTTTCGGGGTGGGTCTTGCCGGCTGCACAGGTGTGCGCCCTGACAGCACCCGCTGCCGCACCCCCTGCCCCTCCCCCCCCAGCTCCCTCCCTCACCACCTGCAGTGCCCCCTCTGACCCCCTCCCACTGCCATCACCTGCTCAGAGGACTGGGCCAGGGGCTCCCCTCCAAGGGGGTGTCCCTGAGTGAGGTGTATCAGGCTTCTCGGGGCGTCTGTGTTGCCGAGACCGCTGGATACCGGGTGCTCACGGCCTCTCCCAGCTCCCTGGCACCGATTCCGTGTCCCCCACCCCCGCCCCCGCTCAGTCTGCCCCTGGGTTGGACTCACCACTAAAGCACTAGCCATGAGCACTCCGTCTCTGGCTCTGCTTTCCAGGGAGCCCGGCTCCTACTAACGGGCCCCACTGACCCATCCATGGAGTGCTGCCCCGTGAGGCGGAATCCCAGAACTTGCAGCAGCCGGGAGGAAGAGCTCTGCATTGCAGGAGTCCCTCGAACATCTCATTTAAATTGCGTTACAAACACGTGAAGTAGGTGGGACTTTGTCCAATTTAGAGATGGGAAAACTGAGGGAGAGAGTAGCTCAAGGACTTAAGTCCCCAAAGCTTCAAATGGGCCTGGGGACTGAAGGCTGCTGCTTCCCAGGGAGGAAGAGGAGGGAGGACAGGGGGAGAGGAGGCCCTGGACCTCACTGACCTGAGTGGCCTCTGGGTCACGAGCATAAGCAGATAACCTCTGTGTGTGGGGGGGGGGGGAGTGTGCACGCGCTGCGCACGCGTGTACGAGCTTGTGCGCACGTCTCTCGAAGCTCAGTGTCTGCCGTGCGGTCACGCCTCCTCGTGGAGCTCAGTACCACGGGGTGAAGGATGCGGCCCGCAGCTCACGGTGGAAAAGTGTGAGCGGGGCCCTGCTGAGCCCGGCGGGGCGGGCTGTGAACTGCGTGGGCCCGTCCACGACAAGTGGAGAGAGGCTGGGGGAGCCCGAGTGTGCTGAGATCCACAGAGCCGGCAGCCTCGTTCACGCAGGCTGTGCCCGGAGGCAGCGTGGGGGGTGGGGTGTCGTCAGGCTCCGGGTGGAGGGGATGGGCGCGCCAGCCTGGCCTGTACCTGGTGCTCACGCCACGTCACACCGGGGGCAGGGCGTTTTCACACGCAGTCGAGGCCCCGTGCGGATGCCAGACGCAGTCATGCTGCCCTCAGAGGGGCGGTGGGCGTCCTAGGTGACTTGGGAGGGGTGCACACACGCACGCCAAGAAGGGCAGCCCGGGCCATGGTCTAACAGGCACTCAGCCTGAGAAAGGGTTTCTGCGGACACCCTCTCTAAGCGTTCCCCAAACGCTTCATCCAGGGTCCTACGTGAGAGCCCCTGGACAGGTGGTTTTCACCTTTGAATGTATTTAAGAATCAACGAGGGTGCCTGCGAGGAATTCGGATGCGCAGCCCTGACCTCGGAGATGGGAAGATGGTGGGGAGGGGCGGCAGGGAGAACTGGGGCTGAGGCAGTGACATGTTCTCGGTGTTTGAGGGCCCTATGACACACACAGCTTAGCTTGGGTTCCCTCCCAGCGCAGAGCCTGCACGTCAGTTATTTGGCGAAGCGATCCCAGGGACTTGGGAAGACATGGAACCCAGCAGAAGGAAGCCACGCCCACCGTGGGCCTCTGGGCTCAGTCCTGCTGGGGGACTGAAAGGCGTGTGATCACCCACCGGCTCCCATCCCGGACTCCCAGTGAGTTAGCAGCCTGGATTAAGCAGTATGGGAAACACTCTCTGGTAAATGCAAAGCTGTTTTCTGTATATACTGTTGGGATTTGCTTCATCGTTTGACATCAAATGATGCTGTAAGGTTCTGGAGGGTGAATAGTCTGCCATGTTCAGTTAAAAGTGTGCGGTCTGTTACAGGCTGACACACTGATTGACCCGATTTAGGCAGAATTACTTATTCTGATAGGGTAGCTTTAGTATACTGCACGTGGTACTGGCAGCCCGGGAGTTCATAGGTGGACTTGGGACCCAGCAGTTTTGAAACGTGTATGTGGAGTTTAAGAAATTTATTTTCTAGGTGCAACCCCCATCGAACCAAATTTTTCCTTCACCTTGTACGCTTGACAGCTGAAAAAAACATAACATGGGAATAATAATGGGTCAAAATTTACAAAATAAAGTACTGTTTTGGTGTGGGGGAAAAAAACACAACACTTTCAAAGAAACACTCAGGGCGTGTCAACTCCCTCGTTTTCCCACTTGGCCAGGTGAGTGGGCTCCTACAGATGTTCAACTTTAGAGCAGCAGAAATGGACATATATACACTACCAAACGTAAGGTAGATAGCTAGTGGGAAGCAGCTGCATAGCACAGGGAGATCAGCTCGGTGCTTTGTGATTGCCTGGAGGGGTGGGATAGGGAGGGTGGGAGGGAGGGAGACGCAAGAGGGAAGAGATATGGCAACATATGTATATGTATAACTGATTCACTTTGTTATAAAGCAGAAACTAACACACCATTGTAAAGCAATTATACTCCAATAAAGATGTAAAAAAAAAGAAAAGTCCTGGGAGGGAGAGGAGGAGGTGGGCGGGGCCTCGGGGCAGGTGCTTCCATCTCCTCCCTTGTGCAGCTGGTCGACAAAGCAACGGCCCGGAGCAAAACGTGCGCTGAGCTGATGTGAGGTGGTGTGTAAAAGATGTCCAACACTGCATCCAAAAGACGGATCCTGTAAACAGTTGGACGTCTGAGCCTGGAGCGCAGGGAGAGGTTAGGCTGAGCTATAAATGTAGGAGTCATCTGGGTATCCATGATATTTAGAGCCAGGGGTGGTCAACAAGGGCATAGACCAGAGAGGAAAAATGAGCGGGCCAGGGCTGAATTCTGAGTTTCCCCATTCAAAGGCAATCCGAGAAGGAGTGGAGTAGAAGGAAAACCAGGTCAGTGGGTGTCCTGGAATCCTAAGAGGTTAAATAAAGACAGAAAAATCATCAACGTGTCACTGGTGCGCTTGTCAGGAGTGGTGTCCATGCAGCAGGGGGGAGCACCTGACAGGAGGGCAGAGGGGAGGCTGGAGTCTGCTTTTAAGACGTTGGCTGTGAGGGGAGCAGTTGTGGAGGACGGAAGGAGAGGACAGAGGCTGGGCACCTGCTGGGAGGCTGGGGTGGGAAAGTTAGTCACTACTGTGCACCAGGAGGTGTTTCCTTTCCTTTTACATTATCTGTTGTTAACTCCCATTTGATGGCCGAGGACAGTGGGACTTAGAAAGGTTGCATTACTTGCCCCTGTTCAGATGGGTAAGGGGCAGAGAGGGGATGTGAAGCCAGGGTCATGGATTCTGAAATCTATTTCTTTCTGTGACCACACTCTCGTAGAAGGGGCAAGAGGCTGGGTGACACCAGCAGGGGGCAGTAGTTCCTCTTCGTAGGAACTTGGGTTCTGGAAGTTCACCTTACCATTCTAAGCTATTTTCCAAAGTGACAAATAACAATTTAGTTTCCTGCCAGTGAAGTTTCTCTGATGGAGCTGGTTATTACAACGTTACTGATGCCTTTGGGACAGAGCGTGATGGAGAGTTAAAAAGCTGGCATTCCACAAGATGTTCTCAAAACCATTTCTCCACGGCCCTCCATCCTCCCACTCCCTTTATTTTCGCTCTGCTGAAGACCTAAGAGCTCAGGCTCTGAGGATCGTTTGTGAACATAAGGTGAATGGATAAGTTTGTGAAAGTTCTCCACTTGTCTGCTTTTCCCACCACAAATGTTCTCAGGATAATGCTGAGTGAGCATAGTTAGTCCAACCAATGGCAAGTAGCAGTAATGGGTGAAATACAGATTGAGTAAAACGATGGCCAAAAGATGGCTAGTCAGTTATGGACATAGCTGCCCTGGGAACCTGGTACATATCTTGACTGAAGCCTTGAAAACAGAATAGGAATTAAATTCAGCATACTCACGGAAAACAACTCAGAGCGGTTTTCTCCATTTTGAATACTATTCCCAATGATGACCTCTAAGTGACCAGCAGATGTCAGTATAATGTAGGTCTAGCAAGACCCTGCCTCTAAACAATGAGATCTGTTCACAGACTCCCAAGGCCCCAAGAATAAAGGACCGGCCTAGACCCGCAGAGCCATAATGTCTTGTATTCTTGCCTCTGCCATAGCGTGGGCAGGTGTTTGAGAACAGCTTCCTAGTTCAAAGAAAATGCAGGAGATATTCAAAGAACTGAAGGAAATAGAAAGCAAACATTCACTTATATTAATCTCATTCAAAGGTCTTAATGTAAATATACGATATTCTAGAACATTCTAGAAATATGTTTGTGGCTATACATGGTGTCCACAGCATATGGTTGGTATTTTTTTTTAAATAGGCTAAATTAACATGTATAACATCATCTTTTTATGCCATGTACATTCTATACATTACAATTCTTAAAAATTAAATAAAGCGTTTTCTTTTGTACAAAAATACTAAAGTTCTTAAGGAAACAAACTGTGTGGCTTCTCTCTCACAAACTTATGCAGCTGGAAACATTTTTGCCTTTTCTTTGTGGTGACAGGAGTTTCAGGTTGGTCATTCTTGGTGGCCCTCTCTGAAGCTAGAAAGGGGTAGACCAGTTGCTCCGGTTATACCTTGTCCCATAGTTCTTGCCCTTAGATTTTTCTGGGCCAGCATGAAAGGAGCCAATGCTTAAGGAAGATCAGTTCAGTAAAAAGATGGATAAGATTGAATTATTGACCCACAGGAATTTATTCCCAGTGGGGGAAAAATTACACACATAAATAATTCTAGTACATATGATTGATGCTATTTCTTTACCTGGGATGCTCTACCCCCTCTTCTTCTTTACCTGGCCCACTTATGCTTATGCAGGAAGCCTTCCTAAGCCTCCCCCCCCCCCCCCACTTTGCCTAAGGGCTGCAATTACTTTTGTACCTGCTTCTCTGTCCCAGGGCCTTCGAGGGGCCAGGGCACAGGACTAACTGAGTGTGCCAGAGGATGGACGTGTCCACAGCGGCCCTTCATCAATGGTGGATGGGAGATGGTGAGGGTCAGGCAGGACAACCTGTGGCACATACCACGTGGTCTCCCAGACATGCCCAGTGGGGGTGGGCCCAGGTGCCCACAGTGGTGACCATGCAATGTGCACGGACTCCCTCCCTTCTCCGTCTCACTCCCCACTCCCACCAGTGCATCTCGGGATCACCCCCAAATAAATCCTTGTCTCAAGGTTTGCCTCTAAGAAAATCAAGACTGGGAACAGGGAACAGTCCCTATCCCAGCACATCCCAGACTCCTTTAGAATTGCCTGTTTTCTGGTCTGTGTCCCTCCCAGCCTACGGGGTCCCTGAGGACAGGGGCCATATCTAGGTCCAGCTCTGTCTCTGGACCATAAAGATCTCTCAATAAATCTTTACTGACCCCTTGAGTCTTACCAGAACTCATAGTATAATTAGCAGCTTGAAGGAAGAGGACCTTGCCCTTCCCAGACCTTCCTTTGCCTAGCTGATCGGAGAATAGTTTTGTTCAAAATTTACTTCTGAGCAAATGAGGCCAAGAAATTCTAGATTTGTTTCCATATATGACCAGTTTTCATTTTTCATTATCCATCACATCCCAAATCCTCTCTCTTCTGGGTTTGAATACCAACTCCACCACATATCCCATAGAAGCCGGCTTGTTCCTCCCACTGCGTCTGTGCACCTGCTCTTCTCTGCCTGGAATGTGCCCCCACCCCCTTCTTCTTTCCCTGGGATGATTCCTGCTCATCCTTCCAGACTCAGAGTGCATCACTTTCTCTGAAAAGATCTCCTTTATCCACAGGTGAATGTCCCTCTGCTGTTTTCCCATACAACACCCTGTATTTATGGTTAAAAAGGAGACCACCATAACCTAATGGCTGAGGACGTAGACCCTGGTGCCAGGCTGCCTAGTCTTAATCTCAGCTCCATCACCCACCACCAGTGTGACTGGGGCAGGTTACTTAACCTCCTTGGACCACAGCCTCTTTATTTATTATAAAAAACAAGACAGGGCTTCCCTGGTGGCGCAGTGGTTGAGAGTCCGCCTGCCGATGCAGGGGACACGGGTTCGTGCCCCGGTCCGGGAAGATCCCACATGCCGCGGAGCGGCTGGGCCCGTGAGCCATGGCCGCTGAGCCTGTGCGTCCAGAGCCTGTGCTCTGCAACGGGAGAGGCCACAGCAGTGAGAAGCCTGCGTACCGCAAAAAAAATAAAAAAATTAAAAGAAAATAAAAAAATCCCCAAGACAATAATAGTTCCTGTCTCACAGGGCAGTTGTGAGCTGTTGTAGGGATTAAAGCAGAGACACACTGTGTTGGAAATACATAGCATCGTACCAAGCACATTTAAAGTACTCAGTACGTTATCATTTCATTATGTAAGAGGAAGTGGTGGGGTATCTGTGTGTGTTGCTCAGGTGCTATGATTCTGCACTCAGTTCCGGTGTGTTTATTCCCCACACCAAGCAATTCTCTGATACCAGTTGCACGGCCTACGATTTAACTCAGTTCTGATACTATCTACCTGGAGGTGGCATCAGAGCCCACAGATTAAGGGCTCAGTCCTACAAGACTGCCACCCCCCCCCCCACTTCACATGCCAATCACAAAACTTGTCACCTGTACCTGTGACCAACTGGCTATAAATCAGAAGTTCCCACGACCCCCATCTTGGGTTTCATAGATTTCATAGAGCAGCTCACAGAGCTCAGGAAAACCCATTTACTCACTAGATTACCAGTTTATTACAACGGATGCCAAAGGACATGAATTAAGAGCCACATGAAGAGATAACATAGGGAAGTTCCTGAACAAAGGAGCTTCTGTCCCTGTGCAGCTTGGCGCCTGGAACCACAGCATGTGAAAGCCTCCCGGTGCACCAACCTGGAAGCTCCCTGAAACCTATTCCTTTTGGATTTTATAGAGCTTTCATTACATAGGCACGACTGATTAAATCATCGGCCGTTGGTGATTGATTCAACCTCCAGCCCCTCTCCCCTCCCAGGTAATCAGTGGTAGGAGTAAAAGTTCCAACCCTCTATTCACGGTTGGTTCTGCTGGCAACGAACCCCCATCCCTAGGTGCTTTCCAAAAGTTACAGCATTAACGCAAGCAAACTCAGTCGTGATGGAAAGGGGCCTGTTATGAATAACAAGACACTCTTTTCACCTTTGAGGCTCTGAAGTGATTTCAGGCCTTGAGGAGAAAGACCAAAGATTTTAACAAGAGATTCTCCCATTGCTCTTATGCTCAGGAAATTCTAAGGGTTTCGGGAGCTGAGAGCTAGGAACATTGAATCAAAACCAAAATATATACTGTTGGTCCCCTGGCCATTCCTATCCACAGATGCAGGACCTGTGGATACAGAAGGCTGAGTGTTCTATACCATTTGCTAAAAGGGGTTTAAGCACCTGTGGATTTAAGTATGTGGGGTCCTGGAACCAATCCCCCCACTGCCGTGGGTACCGAGGGATGACTATATTTATTATAGGTCACAGTATCACAGGTGCATTTCTCTGGAAAGCTCCCTTTAATGTGAGGACTTGGTCAGTTTCCCTTTGTAGCCAGGAATCAGGAATTCTGGGGGCCTGGGAGGTAAGAGGTTGAGCTCCATGAAGTGAAAACATATTAACCAAACAGTGAGAAGAACGTGGGTGACACACGTCAGTTTCCTTCCTGTAGGAGCCCCGCTGTCTCACAGCTGGGTCCCTTTGCACGTGCTGTTCCTTCTTCCTGGAGCTGTGTCCCATGGTGTTCCCCTCTAGCTCTGTTCCCTGGGGCGGGACAACTTCTCCTTCAAGATTAGCTTGTGGCACCCACTCTGAAAATGCTTCATTAACACAAAGGTCTGCAGAAGCCTCCCACTGCGTGTCCTCTCACGCTGTGACTGTCTCTGTTGCTACTTTGACAGTGAGTTTGCTGTAATTCTTGGCTTTCTCTCTGCCTTTCCCACCAGAGTGTTCTACTTTTCAGTTATTGCTCAGAGTTTATGCTAAGCACCTCCCAATGGTATAATTCCTCCCGCACTGTCACTTCTGGTATTTATGCTCTACATTTTACTTCTTCAAATGTTATAAACCCCATAGTTATTATTTTTGCTTTTAACAGTTTACTAACTTTTAAAGATATTATATCTAGAAAACCTTTTTATACCTACCATTTTCCATTTCTGGAATTCTTCATTCATTCATGCATGTCAGACTTTATACCTGGCATCATTTCATTCTCTGTGGAAAACTTCCTTGAACGTCTTTGGTTGTTCAGGTGTGCTGGTAAATTCTCCCACCTTTTGTTTGTCTGAAAATGCTCTTATTTCACCTTTATTTTTGAATGATATTTTTTTCTGGGTATAAAATTCTAGATTGATAGTTCTTTTTTCTGCTCTCTAAAGATGTTGTGTCATTAATATATGACCTTTTTTGTTTTTCTGATGAGAAAAATGAGGTGTTCCTATTATTGTTCTCCTGTATATAATGTGACGTTTTTCCTCTGTCTGCTTTTAAGATTATCTATTATTGGTTCTCAGAAATTTGATTACGATGGGCCTTGGGTTTGTGGGTTTGTGTTTCTCATCAAATCTGGAAATACTTTGGCCATTACTCCTTCAGTTATATTTTTTGTGATCTAATACCTCTTTCCTCCTCTTCTTCGGAAATTCTAATTCCTTATTAGACCACTTAATTTTGTCCCACAAGTTACTGAATTTTTCTTGATTTTTCTCCAGCCTTTTTTCTTTTTGTCTTTAAGTTTGCATTATTTCTGTTTCTCAGCCTTCACGTTCAATGATCTTTTCTCCTACAGTGTCAAAAGCGTAGAATATACAGATGACGAATACTTTATTTTAGACATTGAATTTTTCTGCTCCAGAGTTTCTACTCTGTTCTTTTTTAAATAGCTTTCATGTCTTTACTGAGATTCTTCAATGTTCCATCATCATACCCATGTTGTTCCTTCAGTCTGTGACCACATTTATAATTGCTTTGAAGTCCTTGTTTGCTAATTCAATAACTCTTGTCATGTCTGGGTCTCTTCTTAATGACTGCTTTTTCTCCAGGTAACAGGTCACATTATCCTGCTTATCTGCATGGCTATCAATGTTTAAATTTTATGCTGGACATTGTGGATGCTGGCTTGTTAAGTGTCTGGATTCTGTTGTCCTTCATAAAGAGTGTTGAGTTTTGTTGTGGCAAGTAGCTAATTTACTTGTAGTTCTGTACAGTTCTTTTAAGGTCTGCTTTTAAGCTTTGCTTGAGTGGGTGTAGAGTGTCTTATTCCAGGCCTAGACAACCACAGCTTCTGAGGGTCAACTGAGTTTCCACGGAGATCTATTCATTCTCGCAAGTTGGGGCTCTTATGTTTCCCAGCTCTTTGCAAGTTCTGGGATCTCTATTTGGCTCACAGCTCCCTGGTCGTCCTTCTTTGCCTTCCTTGTGGAGTTTCACCTACATATCCACAGCTTATTATTCAGCCAAAGTCTCAAGGGGACCCCTACGCCAATTTCTGGAGCTCCTTCTCTGTGAAGTTCCCTCCATCTCATACAGTGTGCTACGTACTCTGTCTTAGCAGCCAAACTCTGATCTTTGTCTTCTCTGCTCAGCAAGATTACAGTGCTCTGCTTGGGCTTACCTTCCCTATGCCATGGTCTGGAAAGTGCCTTCAGGCAGAAAACCAGGGACATAGTACAGCTCATCTCATTTTCCATCTCTGAGATCTCAGTCCTGCTGTGTCTGATGTCCAACATCAGCAAACAGTTGTTTCATATACTTTGTCCAGTTACAGAGCTGTTGATGGTGGGAGGACTAGTCTGGTTCCAGTTTTTCCCTTTGACTCCTCTGGGTGTTAGGAGAAGAACTGTAGATGCAGAGGCAGGGATTTTAAATCTGTGCATCCCTAACTCTTACCCATTGTACAAGCTCATGGTCAATGCCTGTGCAGCGTGGTCATGGCCCCACCCAAAGACGCCACAACCTAGTTCCCTAGAACCTGTGAATATGTTACCTTATGTGGCAAAAGGGACATTGCATGGGATTAAAGATCTTGAGAGGAGGTGGTTACTCTGGATTATTTGGGTGTGTCAGTGTAATCACAAGGTCCTTATAAGAGAGAAGCAGTAATTGACAGCAGGGAAAGGAGATGTGAAGATGGAACCGGAGGTTAGAATGATGCACTTTGAAGATGGAGGAAGGGGCCATGGACCAAGGAATGCTGGTGTCCACTAGATCCCGGAAGGGCAAGGGAACAGATTCTCTCCTGAAGCTTCCAGAAGGAATAAAACCTTGGTTTTAGGTTTCTGACCTCCAGAACTCTAAGAGAATAAATTTTTGTTTTAAACCACTAAGTTGCTGGTAATTTGCTACAGCAGCAGTAAGAAACTAACACAGCACCTTATTTTCATTTGTTCTATGGACTAAGTGGAAAAAGTCCTGAGGAAATTGAGCTTACTCAATAATAATGCCTTGGTGATCATAGCTAGCAATTCCCTCAATTCCTGAAAATTTTTGACTAGTTAGATGTGGAACAAAGTGAGAACCCTTCAAAAAATAAAGAGCTGAAAAGAGGCAGGTAAAGGACCCAGAATGTCAATGTTGATTGGGGAACAAGGTCTGGGAGGAGCTGTCTCATCTTCTCCGACACATGAGGAAGAGGAGGAGATATTTATGATGTGAGATTGATGTGAGAGTCAGGCCTTCCCTGGTGCCTGCTGAAATGATTCTTCTATAGCATCCATCATCCAAATCTTAGCTGAGTTCCTTAGTCAGAAGGTTGGGGACTTTTATGCAAAAATCCTAGAGTAATTGACTACATTAGCAGGAATGGAAACTGTTGTCTGGATACATTGTAATTTATAGATATATTTAAGTGACTTGAATAAGCTCTTACTGAGATGGGATTCAAACCTAGGCCTCTCTGACCCTAAAACTCAGGGCCTGAACCACCATGCAGTTTTGCCTTAGGCCTTAGTAAAGGACCAAACCTACCTGAGCATCTTGGGGACAATCCTCCAGCATCGCCCAGCTTTGCCTGATTGGCTACTGAATGAACAGGTGTGTCCTTGCATGCATCCCTGAATCCTTACATTGAGGAATAAACTTCTTGCCTCTTTGACTTCTCAATTTTCCCTCCTTGGAAAGAAAACCCAGGTCTGCTAAAATGAGAACTAATTTATTCATATCACTGAGCCTCTGCCCCTTCTGAAATTCCTCTCTTGGTATCCACTCTTCTGCAGAGAGCTAAAATACTCAACCCAGCAAGGGAATGAAAGAAAAGAGGCCTTAGGGCTATTTTCAGCCTCACCTCTCTCTAGCAAGAATAGCTGGTGGTTTATTGCTAAGAGCCTGGACAACAGTTCCCTATGAAGGTCTGTCCCTTTCTGGGAGGCCACGACTCTAAGAGCTCTCACCTGTGGCCTGTGGGTGGCGTGAGCTCTTCTGCCCGGAATTGACAGCTGGCCCCTCAGGACACTTCATTTAAGTCTCAGTCCCTGAGCTAGAGATTAGTCTGCCTTTGTCCACACTTCCTCTGTCCCCAGACTCAGTGTGATTATAAATAGCTCTGTCTGTTCCAGGGTAAGTAATTCAAGACTCGCACTCTGGTTGCCATTGGATTGTAATCATACAATCACATCTGTGTGCATTGCATGAGTTTTAAAGTGAAGAGGTGAATAGCAGCCTCATGACACTCAAGACCAGTACCTTGACTAAGGCACTTGTGCTTCTCCTCATTCCCAAAAACCTGACATCAGCCCAGATGTTCAGCGATTATGGAATACCATACATAAGATCCAAACTGCCACTTGGAAAAACTAGGAAAGACCTTCAGGTATGTTGGAAGTGGATCTTTTCTGACATACCTGAAAGAAAGAAGGGTATGGAGCATTTTTTGATTAAGTCACACAGACAGGGCTTCCCTGGTGGCGCAGTGGTTGAGAATCTGCCTGCCAATGCAAGCGACACGGGTTCGATCTCTGGTCCGGGAAGATCCCACATGCTGTGGAGAAACTAAGCCCGTGTGCCACAACTACTGAGCCTGAGCTCTAGAGCCCTCGAGCCACAACTACTGAGCCCGTGCACAACTACTGAAGCCCGTGTGCCTAGAGCCCGTGCTCTGCAACAAGAGAAGCTACCGCAATGAGAAGCCCGTGCACCTCAACGAAGAGCGGCCCCCCCTCGCCGCAACTAGAGAAAGCCCGAGTGCAGCAACGAAGACCCAATGCAGCCAAAAATAAATAAATTAAATAAATAAATTAAAAAAAAAAAAGGCACACAGACACAATGAGTCCTAGAGGGGGCTCTAAGCTTTAGAAAACGTGTCACGTGCTTGGACTGTGGATGGCAATTTTAATACTCCTGCATGCTTGTCTAAATGTCTCGCTGACGATTTTATCCAGGGCATCTTATGGGGACACACATTCGTTTAGTGCTTGCTTTAGCAACCTGTTGCTGCTCAGCTTCTAGGCCCTGTTTCTGGTTGGAGTGAAAAGCAAACAGAACCATTGCTAAGATAATCATCTTTGCTTTATTTATGCTAATTTCTTGTTAACATCTAAAATCAATTTCTTATTTTGATTTGGTATTAAATATCGGATACCCTCCCTTTCCTCCAAAGGGCGGAAATACTAAACAGCTTATTTGGACACCTGATGGGCTCACACCCACATTTAATGTGAAAAACGATTGGTTAATACGTGTGTTCTTTGAATGATTTGTATTCAAAATTTGAAAAAAGTAAGAGACTTGCCTCAGATGGACGACTCAAATGTATTTTTCCTTTATGCATTTGGATGGCTACCTCCACGCTTGATCTTGGAGGATGCCCCTCACTGCAGGCCGTCTACCTCCCCGTCCAGTATAAACTCCCAGGGAGACAAATGCCCCTGGTTCATTAGTCTATTCATGCAGTAAATATGAAGCGTTTATTGTGTGCCAGGCTGTGTTCTAGACACTGAACACAATTCCCTACTTCATGAAGCCTACATTCCAGTGGTTCCGTTTTATAATATCCATACTTCGTCAAGGCCAGAATACTTCCTGCCACACTGCTCTGGGTTGTGGGTGCCTTTGGTCCTTCAACACCAACCCCATCACCTGAACACCATCACTGTCACCACCATCTTGAACCTCATGCATTTGTAGTGCACCGACACGTACAGGGTTGGGTAAGTCACCCTCACCACTGCATGCATGGTAACTATGTACATGTTTGCAAGCCCGCACTCTTACTTTGTTGTTTATTCATTCTTGTGTTCATTTCTTTTTGTCCTCATGCCTCCCACTTCCATTCACTGATCCTCCATAGGCAATCACATTTTAGTAATTGCTTCATGGGTTTCTTTGAATTTGAAGGTCATCTTTTTAAAAGGTGCACTCTTGTTTTCTGGGTACCTATTTTAATTTTATGTAAATGAAGAAGAATGGGGCCTCTTGAGCCAGACAGTTTGGGTTCACATCCTAACTCTGCCACGTACAATCTGTTGAGCTTGATCTAGTTGCATTGCCTCTCTGGGCCTCTGTTTCATTATCTGTGAAGTGGAGCTGATAATAGTAACCCACACCACTGGATTGTTGTGAGCATTAAATTAGTTAATACGAGTGAGGTGGTTAGAGACATGTCTGGTAGTAGTCATCCTCCATAAGGGTAAGCTACCATTACTACTAATCTTTCTTTAACCGTAGGCTGACTTGTATTCCCCACCAAATGCTAGAGAAAGAGGCAATGATTAGTTTAGTTGATTAACATTTGTTACTCAGGCCCCTCATTGTCTCTTATTAGCTGATGTGTGGGCCACCCTGGGGTCCGTACCTCAGTCCTGGGGTCAAATAAGTGGCCCCCCTCTCGGCAGAAAACAACTTAATGACATTCCCCGAGCAGGGCTTTGGGGCAGCACCATTGTGGTTAGAGGTCTGAGTCCAACAAGGTGACAGAAGCCACATGGTGGGTGAAACAGGGGAAGTTTAAAATAAAGAACCTCTAGTGAAATAGCATGTAAAACACTGACCAGCTTAAACTGGTTTTGCCTCCTTATATGAGTTGATTGATTAATCAAACCACGAGTTGTTTTACAGAGGCAGCGCTGCGCATGTGCAAGATGGGAAACCATGTCTCCAGGATGACCCTGGAACCAAGAATCTTCAGTCTATAGAACTCAAAGAATAGAAATGTTGCCGCTGGAAACTTACAAAGCGAGAAGTCCTTCAATAAGGAAAATCTGGCTTCCAGCAGCTTGAGTAGCTTACATGGACTGATTTGAGACTAGCCAGCCAGCTTCCAAGTTTGAAATTCCCCTAACTCCTCAAATTTCACCCCAAATTTCACCCTATCTCCCTGGATCGGTGAGACAGATGTGAGCCCCGCCGACTGTCTTCTTGCCGGTTGACCTCTCAATAAGGCTGTTTCCTTTCCCAAAAGCCAGTGCCATAATACTGTCTTTTAGGCACTTCAGGAAGCAAGCCCTGCCAAGTAATACTAGTGATGATAAAAGAGTAACTATAAGACCTAAGGAAATAACCAAGAAAGGACAGACTCCGAAGGAGCTCAGATCTCATTGGAGAAGGTGTGGTTCAGCCACTGGACAGCCGGAAGTTTGCTTGTTTGGCCGGGCCAGCGCTGGTCTGGAGCTGCGGGACAAGTGGTAGGACACCCCCCAGGAACTCAGGTGATGTGGGTGTGATGGGTTGGGAGCCCTTCAGAGCAGGAGAAGGCTGCAGAAAAGCTGTCACCAGACCGAGGCTGCAAGACCTCAGAGGGATGAGTTCCGGACCCATGCCTGGGGTTACCACCACGCAGCCCTGGAAGTCCTCACACCTACACCTCGACCCCTTCTACTCCGGACACAGCAGGGAGCCTCTTCCTTCTATGTGTCCCTCCAGCGCCCTCTACCAAGAAAGCTCAACGTAGTGCCTGCTCGAAAGGAGATGCTGAAAGCAATTCCGTGGTTGGTCACAGAGCACGACAAGGGGGTGTGTGTTCATTGCTGAGAGACAGGAGTGTGATGTGGACACACGTGTCCACTCCACGCTCTAGTAGGTATAGAAAACATTGCCAGCTAAATCGTGGGGGAATCACCCTCTGCATCTGACACTTGGCCCCTCTGGAAAATTGCTAGACTGCGTCCAATATTTATCGAGCACCTACCGTGTGCCAGGCACTGTTCAGGGGGATGTGCTGAGGGGAGACTGCAATACAGGTGGGCAAGGGTCTTGTGCTCGTGGGGCTCACATTCTAGAAAGGGAATTGAATAAACTAATATACAAGGAAATCGGTAATCACCAGTGCTGTGTTGGTTACAAGAGGATGGTGGGCTGGTCAAGGAAGCACTCTCTCAGGAGTGACACGGCCCCTGAGGTCTAAACATCAGGAAGGGACCGGCCAGGTGAAGACACGAAGGAAAGTGTCCCAGGAGCAAAAGCCTGGCCTGAAATGCTAACATGCTCCCCTAAAATCCCAAACAGTCATAATCTACTGACCCTCCCCATTTTAGAGATAAAAATTATATGTATGAGCTGACAACTGATTCCATTACTTGACATATATTTATATGTTATTTGGATATGCATTTAAAAAGCTTAAACCATGTTGCTGTATTTCCTTAGGGATTCTTGGGTTTTCCGGGTAGAAATTTATTTGTGGCTCAACTGCGGGTCCTGCTCACACGAGGATCTATGGGAAGAGACGAGACGTGCCCTTAGGGTGCCCCCCTCACTCATCCCATGCTCCCAAGGGACAGACATTTACCCATCCTTCCTTCTTTCTTACCACCTTTGTTCTCTGCCTTCCTGCGGGAACCACAGCCTCAGAGGTAATCTGTGCCCTTCTGCTCCTTTGACAGAAACCTTCATTAAGGTTCTTTTCTCCTAAGAACAGCTCCATGATTCTAACTCTCCCTCATCTTTCCTCCCATCTCTTCCCACCGCATCTCGTATCTAATCAATTACCACTGCTCAGACAGCTGTCACAGGGAACACTGGAGCCCATGAGCCGCTCTGCTTCAGCCTATTAGAGGATGAGATACTTTAATGTGTTAGTCACAGGTGCATCAGGGAACAAAAAGATAATTTTCTACAGTGATGCCTTTGGCATCAACCACAGGCAGATGGAAGAGATATCTGTGGGACAGGGTAGGGGATCTACTCTTCCGTGTATGCTCAAGCCTGGTCCAAATTAAAGCAAAATGAGCTCTTTTTTTCCTTGCATGTGTGTGTGATTCAATTATCTCACTTTATTTTCTGTTCCCATTAGACTTACTTACTGACACAAAGAATAAGTAGCAACAGATGAATGCATAAACAAAATGTGGTCTGTACACACAATGGAATAGTACTCAGCCTTAAAAAGGAAGGAACATCTGACACCTGCTACAGCATGGATGAACCTTGAAGGCAGTGCTCCGTGACCTAAGCCAGTCACAGAAGGACGAATACTGTATGATCCCCTTATGTGAGGCACCTAGAGGAGTCAAGTTCAAAGACACAGGAACTCAGATGTTGTTTGCAGGTGCTGGGGGATGAGGTGTGTGTTCAGCGGAGACAGAGTTTCAACTGGGGAAGATGAAAAGTTCTGGAGACGGATGATGGTGACGATTGCAAAACGATGTGAATGGACTTAATGCCCCTGAAATGTACACTGAAAATTGATTAAGATGTTGTATGTATTTGTTATATATATCTTACCACAGTCCAAATAAAGCAGGCAGGACATGAGTCCTGAGGCTGCTGACTGCTGGTTTCAGCTGAAAGAAGAGAAGCGAAGGAATAACAAGTATTTGTTCCACAAATCGGACGGGATACTTCGTGGGGATGACCTCGAGGTGCTCTAGGGTAGCTCGTTTTCCTGGAACAACTCCCGCTTCTTTCTTGGCGACTCTGGCCAGCATTATTTTTTTTACAAATGACTTTCTTCATATTCCAATGTGGTCTGAGCACAGAGCTCCTTCTCAGCTGGGAAGCGGCGTGGCCTTTTCTTTCTTTTGTTATTCTCATAAGGAACATTTTATTCAATGCTGAAAAGTTCTAAAGTTCTAAAATCCTATTCGTCATCAGTTTCCCAAACTCCATTTTTTTTTTTTTGCGGTACGCGGGCCTCTCACTGTCGTGGCCTCTCCCGTTGCGGAGCACAGGCTCCAAACGCGCAGGCTCCGGACGCGCAGGCTCAGCGGCCATGGCTCACGGGCCCAGCCGCTCCGCGGCATGTGGGATCCTCTCGGACCGGGGCACGAACCTGTGTCCCCTGCATCGGCAGGCGGACTCTCAACCACTGCGCCACCAGGGAAGCCCCAAACTCCATTTTTAAGGCAAGGCTTTCCTAAGCCTGTGGCACAGGTACTTACATACTGGTGGCCTCTGGCATCTAAAAAAAAACCCTGTATATTAAAATGGTATCAAGTTACGATGATCCTGGTAGATCAAGAAAATATTTGAGAGTTTCAAGAGCTGTGCTTCTCGCTAATTTTGTTTCATTTTTTTGTTTTTGGCTTTGAAGGTTTTCCCAGCCTAGGTTTTGGCAGAGCAGAAGAGCTAGACATTACGGGGAATGAACTGCAGGCAGGAGACTGGCTCTGTGGAGTCCTGTGCCTCTCGAATGGTTGGTGGTGATTGTTTTGGGGGAATGCAGACTCCACCCCAGTTAGTGGAGCATGCAGTGGGGGTACTTCCTTCATCATTGGAGCATCTGAAGAACGTTTGGAAACATAAATGGTAGTTTTTGACAGATTGTATCTCCTATAGAATGTGCTCTATACGCCTCCCCCTAAAAGACTTTTCTGGGTTTCTGCCATTTCCCAGAATGTATATAAAGAGAGGGCTACTCCCTATAATTGCGTCCCTCTCTAACATATATAAAACACATACTTACCAATTAGCAAGCTAGAGAGGGGTGGCCAAATCTTCAGAGTCTGATTGATCCAAGCCATTCCAAAGAACAGGTTTCATTAGGCCCTTGATTACCATTATATCCAATATGATAGAGTATTTCATATTCATCCTATAGAGACATTTGTTGAGTCAGAAGCCTATGTGCTCCTAGAAGGAGTAAAAATAACTAAGATTTGGAATCCCCGAATAAGGTAGCTTTGGCTGCCTAGGTTATTAAGCACCAGGGAAGACATGCTCTAGAAATTCAGGCACTCAGCCAGTGCATTTCATCAGTTACAATTCTCTCTGGTTTGAAAGGAGATCCACTTGGAATCAGCAACTGGGTTAGTATCATTTGCCTGTTGTGGACTACACACATTCTTCTTACCTACTCTTCTTGATTTAGAATAGAATTTATAAAATGAAACCCTCAAACCACAGCATCTCGTCAGACTTGGAACAAGTTCTTTGGTTTCTGTCCATCAGCCCATCAGATCCACCTGCCTCAGACGCTGCATCAGAACCTGGTGACAGAGGACTGTCACCTGCATCACCCTCCTTGCTGATGGGGTGGTGACATGAAGGTCTAGATTCCAGAGCAGCATTTTCAGAGGGTCTAGCGGGTGGCAGGGCCCAAGTGAGGGTCTGTTCCCCAGGTGGAGCCGTGCTTTTCCCACCAGAGCAGCTCAGGACGTGATTGAGGTATCGCTCCTCTAAGCCTCCTTCCCTAATCCAAGGAGAACAACCTAACATCGTTATGCATTTATTTCTTGCTTAAACTGGCCAGAGAGCTTTCTGCTCTATACAACCAAACCCAGAGTGATCCAAAGTTGTGTATAGATACATATACTTGGAAGTATTAAAAGGCAGATTGGAAAAATGCACACCAAATCCCCAACAGTGGTTGCTTTGCGGAAGGAAAGGAGGGGAATGGAGTCAAGGTTGGGGGAGAGATGGACTTTGACTCTATCTGTGATATTTTATTCATCTCATTAAACATCAAAACAAATATAATTAATGTTTAATTCCTGATAATAGAGTATGATGATGGAGTGTGGGAGCATTTGCTAGGTTATATATTTTTTTCTGGAAATTAAAAATATCCACAGGGGGCTTCCCTGGTGGCGCAGTGGTTGAGAGTCCACCTGCCGATGCAGGGGACACAGGTTCGTGCCCCAGTCCGGGAAGATCCCACATGCCGCGGAGCGGCTGGGCCCGTGAGCCATGGCCACTGAGCCTGCGCGTCCGGAGCCTGTGCTCCGCAACGGAAGAGGCCACAGCAGTGAGAGGCCCAAGTACCACACACACACACACAAAAATCCACAGAACCACAAAAATTAAATTCAGCAAATAAAGCATGGGACGAGAAAGCATAAATCATGCTTGGTGTGGTGTGGTGGGTGGTGGTGGTGGAAGGGGAGTGACCAGTGAATACTCACCACTGCACGCCTTGTACAGTCTACCGTATGCAAACCTCAACCCTAGTTGTGCAGTGTGGAACCTGCACAGTTGGCTGCAGGGAAGGGCTCTATGCACAAGTTGCAGGAGGTAAAGTTGACACATTAGATTGTCACTGGATTCTGGGGTTGTGATTACCAGGTCAAGATGCTGAAGATTTTCCAGTGGAGGAATGACTTGATCTTAATGTATATGTTTGGAGGATTAATCATGCATCTACATACAGGATGAATTGAGGGGAGGAAGTGGAAGCTGTGGTGCTAGTCAGATGATAGAGGGAGAGCCGGGGCAGCTGCATCACTCTGACTGGTGATTAGAGAGTTAGGTTCAAGCCGAGTAGTCAAGTCAAAAAGCTGGGTCCCGAGCCAGGAGCCCCTTTTCTGCTCTCTCTCTGAGGTGGCCTCTCGGTCATACCCACAGACCCGGGAGCTGCTTCTGGAATATCACGCCCTGAGCGAGTCACTGCCCTGAACATTGTGGACCAGGCTCTTTACTAAATACCAGCTCTTCTGCCATCTCGGCTGAAGCTGACACAGAGCGTTTGTTCCAGGCTCCTTCTGAGGACTCCAGCAGTGGTTCTTCAGGGACTAGTGTCCAGGGCAGTGAGAAGCGAGGTTAGGGGACATTACTTTCCCATTTCACTGATGAGGAAACGGAATTCACAAAAGGACAAGGGCTCCAGAGAGGACACATCCAGAAGCAGCAATGAAAGCTTCATAGAAATATGAAATTACTGTGTCCAGAGGATGACTTTAAACCACGTGGTGTCAATGTGAGGAGTGGCATGGTAACTCGCCCCAGATCAGCCAGGGCTTCTCTATCAGCTGCCTTGTCTCATACGTTCATGTGGAATCCACTTCCACTGATGTTCTCCCAGAGTTACAATGCCAATGCAGCCCTCACCTACTTTATTAGAGAACCTGGGCGCCATCTGGGTCTGACAGGAACACGCAGGATTGCTGAAGCCACCAGGTGCCTGGAGACAGGCATGGCTTCTCCCCCAGAGCCCCAGAAGCTACCAACCCTGCTAACACCTTGATCTTGAACTTCTGGCCTTATAGTTCTGTTGTCTTAAGGCCACCCTGTTTATGGCAATATTTTGCAGCAGCCCTAGGAAACTGACACAAGCAAGATGCAAGATTCTCATGTGATCTTATGTTAAAACCTACATCCTCAAAGAAATCTGCTCTATGGCACTTGCTTTCGTGACTGGGGGTGTTTATTCTCTAGCTGTAGAGATTTCTCCATGGTGAATGTGGAAACCCTTGTCTTCATCCCAATCTGTGCCCTTCACAAAGGAAATTCAGAAGGCTTCTCAGACCTCATTGCTCTGGGCTTTTCCATGCTACCTCCTGTTACTTTCCTCCTACACACACCGGTCCACCTGCCCTCAGGAACCCAGTTTCTGGGTGTGCAAACCAGCAGCTACTCACTGTTAAATCTCTCCCATGAGGGCTCCTCCTCTTGGCTTTAGCTGAAACCTGCTTCTACCTGAGGACAAGGTTCCCGGACACTCAACCACTGCGCCACCAGGGAAGCCCCCCCTTTTTTTTTTAAAAATAAAACATTTATTAAGCCCTTAACATGTGCCAGGCATGACAAAAGTCAGTAACAAAGTAATGGACGGTTGTTGAGAGCTTACCTGGACCAGGTGCTGTAGCACTATACGACTTTAGCAACAATAAAGTTGTGGAAATACCAGCTGACATTTACTGAGTGCTTACTATGTGTCAAGCTTTGTGTTAAGTGATTTTAATAATAACAAAATGATAAGAAGCTGATAGCTGCTGCTGCTGTACCAGGCCCCTCTGTAGCCCCAAAGTGCGTGCGTTATCCCACTGAGTTTTCCCAATGACTTTTAATTTTTTTAATAGTTAAAAAAATTTTTTTTATATTTTATTGAGGTGTAGTTGATTTACAATGTAGTGTTAATTTCTTCTGTACAACAAAGTGACTCCCTTATACATATACATATACACATATACATATATACATATGCATATATACATATACATACATACATATATACATATACATATATACATATACATATATACATATACATATATACATATACACGTATACATATATACATATACTCTTTTTCATATTCTTTTCCATCATGTTCTGTCACAGGATACTGACTATCTTGATAGCTCCCTGCATCTACAGTAGGATCTCGCTGTTTATAGGACCTCTTTTCCATTTGCACAAACTCCTGAACTACCTCAAGCACGTCTGTCGTTTCAATAATGACCCCTCCCGGTAAATCCCCAAACTGCATTTACGTCCTGGACATTTCTCCTAAGCTTCTGCTGAAATGAGCCACCTTGGCCCATGAGACAACTCCATCTGGTTGTTCCATGGGTGTCTCAAACTCCAGTGTGTTCAAAATGAAAATAAATTCCCTGCCCCCAAAGCCTGTTTCACCCCCTAGAATCTTTTCCTCAGGGACTACAACATCTGTCAAGTTGCCCAAGTCAGACGCCTGTGTGTCTTCCTTGACTGCCGTCTCTATCCCCCACCTCCCAAATCCAATCCGTCCCCTCGCGTTGTTTCTAGAAGTATCTAGTTCTCTCCATTTCCGCAGCAACTACCCTTTTCTGCCATCTTGGACCTGGATTATTGTGACAGCTCCTGACTATGGTTCTGGACACGAACCTTCCCAATGCGCTTCTCTCTGCAGCCAAGAGTCTATTGAAGATGCAAATGTGTCCACGACTCGATTTGCTTGAACCCTTCAAAGACCTCCCAACCCCCGTTCATGCCGCAGGACACCTTCCTCCCCAGTGCACTTCTTCCTTCTAGAACTTGGCCCAGGGCACGATGCCCATCCTTCTCATTCTTGTTCTTTCCCTCCCCTCGTCTCTCTAACTGCTAAGCTAAGCCTTTGTCCTTAGATTTTCCCCTGCCTGGGAAACCTGGCTCTCCCTCTGCCCCCACCCTCTGTTGACCAAGCCATCCCTTATCATCATCCGTCCATCAGGACCGACTTCAACCTCTCTGTGAAACCGTCCCCAGCCCCCCGAGTGGCATGCTTCCTACTTACCTTTCTGTAACACGTGTGTGCGCTTTACCAAAGTGTCTTCACATGTTGCACCCCCCTCTATTCTGTCAGCTGTAATCTGTCACCGTGTTGTTTTTTTTTTTTTTTGTGGTACGCGAGCCTCTCACTGTTGTGACCTCTCCCGTTGTGGAGCACAGGCTCTGGACGCGCAAGCTCAGCGGCCATGGCTCACGGGTCCAGGCGCTCCATGGCATGCGGAATCCTCCTGGACCGGGTCACGAACCCATGTCTCCTGCATCGGCAGGCGGACTCTCAACCACTGCGCCACCAGGGAAGCCCTGTCACCATGCTTTGTCCTCTGTTCTATCCCTGGTGATTAGCACATCACAGTCATTTAGTACGTATCTGTTCAATGAATGAATAAAAGGGGTTTGTGAGAGTTAAATGGGATACTGCACACGGTTCATACTCAGCTCTTGCAAAAACAGGTAGATAGTTTGACTATTTGAGATTCTTCGTGTGAGATCATGTGGTGTTTGTCCTTCTGTGTCTGCTTATTTTACTCTGCATAACGTTCTCCAGGTTCATCCATTTTGCCCCATATGGCAGGATTTCCTTCTTTTTTAAGGCTAAGAGTAGAATGGTGGTTTCCAGGGGCTGGAGAGAGGGGAAATGGGGGGCACTAGTCAAAGGTATGTGCTATCGATTATATGCAGGATCTAAAAAAAATAATACAAATGAACTTATTTACAAAACAGAAACAGACTCACAGACAGAGAAAACAAACCTATCAAAGGGGAAAGGGGGGAGAGGGATAAATTGGGAGCTTGGGATTAACGTATACACACTACTATATATAAAATAGATAAACAACAGGACCTACTGTAGAGCACAGGGAGCTATGCTCAGTAAACTGTAATAACTTAAATGGGAAAAGAATTTGGAAAAACAATATACGTATAAGCGAATCGCTTTGCTGTACACCTGAAACTAACACAACATTGTTAATCAACTATAGTCCAATATAAAATAAAAATTTAAAAATCCACAAAGTTTTGGTTACACAAGAAGAACGAGCCTCAGATCTCCACTGTATAGCCTACAGTTAACGACTCTGTAGTGTTTACTTAAACATTTGCTGAGAGGGTAGATCTTACATGAAATGTTAAGACAGCAGGAGGAAACTTTGGAGATGATGCGTATGTTCATGGCATTGATCTTGGGGGTGGGTTTGTGGTGTATCCTCATCTCCAAACATTAAGGAATATATTAAATATGTACAGCTTTTTTGTAAGTCAACTCTACCTCAATCAAATTTGTTTTAAACAGGTAAAGGTATTATTACTGTGAAGAGTGATGATCCGAAGCCCAAATTTCTGGGTGCAGTGCCACCCAGGCCACGGCGTTCAGTGGGTGCATGAAGGTTGCAGCAGGACTGTACCTTCCAGGGCTGCTCCTCTATGATAAGAGTCAGGGCCTGCAGTAGCTCCGTTGCCCTGACAAAGTAGTTCAAGTCATAGTTGGATGCAGTTTCCTGTCACTCATGGGAAATGTCACCTCGCTTTACATCAAAGTGTGCGCCAGCCACTGCTCAGGGTGATGCTGAATCCTTGCAGGCATGAGCGCTGGGAATGGGCTCCAGCCTCAGAGAAGACACTGCCTTGGGCTCTAGTGAGGGGCTGACCTTTGCACCCTCAGATGGCCTTGAGGCCGGTGGGGGGTTGGGAGAGCTAGAGCCACTCGATCAGGAATGCTGAAATTCAGTTTCAGGAAATTTAAAGACACATTTTTAGGACATTGTTTAAAGACGCCCCACAATTCTGTTTGGAAATAATTCTCTCTGACCTTGGGCAGATTTCTCGTATTTTCTCATTCTCAGTTTCCTCATCTGTAAATTGGGGGCAATTTCTACTTCTCTCAGAAGGGCACCCTAAAGAGCAAAAGACTGAAAGGACACATAGTCCCTTTTAGCTGATCTGTGCCGGGCACCTGGCTGTTTGCTGTCAGCTGCAGACCAGCACAGCACTGGGAGCAGAGCCCGCGTGTTCATGGAGTCCAGGTGACACACAGTACGCCTGCTTGCAGGGAGCATGGGTCTACTTGCCTCTTTAACATACAGGGTGTCTTAGCTTGCAGTTTGGGCCACAAAAAGGAAGGATGAAACAGGATGAAGACCAGCTGGGCTGTTGAGTTAATTAGTGGTAAGAGATTTCTCCACTCGTAAGGAGGCAGGTTGCAGACCCTGGAACCAGGCTGCTGGAGCTCCATCGTCCCCAGGCTCCAACTCCGGGCTAAAGTCTGTATGCACTACTCCTGTTGGCTACTGTAGGTTCTGTTCATCTTTATCAATCTGCTTAGAATTTCCCACTCATTTCTGGCACCTGGCAATGTCTCCTTTGAGATCGCTGTGCATTTAAAACAAAGAATCATTTTTGTTATATTGTATCCAGCATTTCTCCTTTGTTTTTGTATAGCATGTGGTAGAACTACACCACAATTCTCCATATTGCCAGAAATTATTCTCCTTTAACATCCTTAATGTTAGGTATGCAAGCCAGACTTGCTAGAGGCTAGTCTATTTTACTGGTCTTTGTGAAGGATTAGCTCTCAATTTTACTTATCAATCTGCTAACTTTTAAAGAGGGGCTATTTTTATCTAATTATCTCCATTAATTCTTTCCTTTAGGTTTACTTAATGTTTAATTGTTTTGATTTCTTTAGTTGAATGCTTGCCTCATTTATTTTCAATCTCTGTAGTTTTCCAATAAAGCCATAATGGTTCTTTGAATTACTGATTTTCTACATCCTATAGGTGTTGATAACTAGTGTTCACATGGCAATTTCCTTTTTACCACGGGAGCTATTTAGCAAACTGCTTTTAAGGTTTCCAATTGACTAGACTCTTTGGGGGTGTTTGTTTGTTTAGAGTATTTGACATTATGATCAGAGGTCATGCTAATGCAAGCTTTCTACTGTTTGGAAAATAGTGAACTTTTTTTTTGGAGACAGCTTTTCTTTTTGATGTGAGGGGAAAAGATGGAGAAATTAAAGTTAGACTCAGAAAGGAAGGGGAGTATGGAAGGAAGGGCAGGAAACCCTGGGAACAGAAGCATATTAGGTTCACCTCCCAGTGGGCGCCGGCAGGTGTGGAGATAGAGAACTTCCAGAAGGAGATTTATCCCATAGGCTCCATTGTCAGTGTCATTGCAGGAAGTGAGGGAGAGCCCAGGGCTCAGCTGTTTCCTTCTCACTCGTTCCTTCTGAGCTACATGTTCTCAGCTCACTTCAGTGTTTCCTGGTGCCGGACGCTGTAGGAGGGCACAGACTGCAGCCAGGTGAGGGGCCGACACCCACTTTCCCCAGGCATGTGTTACTGGGAAATGGCCACTTTTCCCACTGTGTTCCCTGCCTTGTGTAGCAGGAAGACTAAAGAGACGGGAAATAAACATTCCTGCAACACAAACCCACCTTGCAGGCACCGTGTGTACTGGACTGGACTCTGTCAATTGCTATGTGCTACACCCGTAACACAGCAGCGAACGATGCCCTTCAAGGACTCCGAGGCCCTGCAGCTTTCTGAAGGGCAGGAATAAGCCCAGCATAGACTTGGAGAGGCAGCTTAGCATCACAGAAACCTTGAGAGTCAGACCAGCTTGGGCTCACATGCACATCCATTGTGCATTAGCTGTGTGACTGCTGAGGGTCCTGACCTGGTTTTCCACACGTAAGGAGCTGTACCTCATAGGGTCAATGCAAGCAGTGCTTGGCTAGGCTTGTGGGAGGACACTCAGCACCCTCTTCGCACGGGATCAACATTAACCCCCTTGGCAGATGCTTCTTCCTTGACCTCCCTGTAGCGGCGGACACTTCCGTCCTCTGGAAGACCTCCTGCATCCAGGCCACCCTTTCCTGTCCCTGCAGCTGCTTCTCCTGTGCCCTTGACTGGCTCTCCAGCCCTCTAAAGGCAACTCTGTCAAAGATTTGCTCAGGTCCTCCTCCCTTCCCCTGCCACGTTCTCCTCTCCACTCTTAACTTTTGCATTTTGTTGGAGGACTCCGAAAGTGGTATCTCTCATTCTGATTTGCCCCAAGAGCACCCCCCTCATTTCCAATTTCCCTTCTGGCATCTCCATTCCTGCAGTCTAGGACCAGCTTCCTCCCACTCTCCTGGGCTGGAAACCTCTGAGTCAGAAGTACTTAGCTTCTTCCTCCTTGCGTGTCCCACATCCCATCAACTGTCACATGCTCTCGAGCCTCATTCTGCAGCCTCTCACATCAGCCACGGCATCTGCCCTCTCTTTTGTATTCCCATCGTCATCCCTGTAATTCAGATCCTCAGTACCTTGCATGTGAACCCGGGCAAACACCTTCTCATTTGTCTCAGCTCTCTGGTTTCTTCCTCTCCTCCACCCTACACACTGTGGTTAGGCGAATCTTTATGAAGTATGGCTCTGATTTCATGGGTTCCTTGCTCATGCATTTTTAGTGGGTTCCCATTGCCTACCATACCAAACATGGCCATGCTCCACAGCCTTCCATTCAGGTCTTCTGGATTGGAACCCCATTGCTGAGTCCAAGCTGTCCCTCCGTTACTTTCTTCCAGTGTCTGTGTTCCAGCTTCAGTCTCCTTGTTCTCTCCAACCCATCTCAAGCTCTATTCATCTGTGCCGTGGTCCTCACTCTTCCATCAGTCCATCCCTTCCTCCTGTAGATCACTCTCCAGCTAACCCACATAGAGACATCTCCCTCCTTGGGTCCTGCACAGAACTCATCTTGCACTTCATAGAAGATGTCAGGGTGTAGAGAAAAGACAATGCACTTGGAACTTGGTCATACTTAGGGTTTTTTTAAAATTAATTTTTATTGGAGTATAGTTGATTTACAATGTTGTGTTAGTTTCTGCTGTACAGCAAAGTGAATCAGTTGTACATATACATATATCCACTCTTTTTTAGATTCTTTTCCCATTTAGGTCATTACAGGGTGTTGAGTAGAGTTCCATGGGCCATACAGCAGGTTCTCATTAGTTATCTACTTTATATATAGTAGTGTGTATATGTCAATCCAAATCTCCCAATTTATCCCTATCCACCCTTTCCCCCTTGGTAACCATAAGTTTGTTTTCTACATCTGTGACTATTTCTGTTTTGTAAATAGGTTCATTGGTACCGTATTAACTTTGTAACCCAGTTTTGCCACCATTATCTGTGGAAACTTAGGAAAGTTACTTTCCTTCACTGAATTTATTTACCAAAAAAACCCAAGATGTTATTTCATAGTGCTGTTGAAAGAATGAAAGAAGATATCATGTAAGGCACAGAGCACCCAGAATGTTAGTTTCTTTCTCTTATGGAATCTTTTATTTCTTACTTGATATTGTCATTCAGAGACATCTTGGTCTCCTCTAAATCAAAGTATGCATGCAAATAACATAGCCCAGAGCCTGCCACATGCTCAACAAATGTGAACTCTTTTGTTGTTATGGATTTTGTTATTGCTGGAGCGTAGGCTCTATAACTGTGAAGGTTGTGCTTTATTTCCTGTGGTTAAATAAGAGAGAAATTAAACCTTATTTGAAAAATAGAAAAACTTTGGTGATGTTCATGAATGTATTGATGTTTTCAAATTTGAATATTTGTATTTGAAATTCTAACTTTAATTCTGCCTAAATTTCTTGAAGTTTATTTTCCTCTAAAATCACTGGGGTCGATAATGTGCCCCAGGTTCACCTGCAGTACCATCATAGCGTGAAGCCATAGCTAGGTCGTTATCAAAGAGCAATTCAGTGTATTGCTAGAATTACATAACTATAGAACAGTCATGCACTATTTAAACAGAAATATCAATGTATGTAGGCCCAAAGACATTCTTCCCCGGTATACCAAATAGTTCTCATTCTTCTAAATTCTTTGATTCGCAAGGGCTAGAAGAGGGAATTCTAACCAAATAATTGTTTGCTATAAACATATGTGTTATCTCAATTTCATTTTAAAATACCAAGAATTTGAGGTGAAAACTGTTGGTTTTCTTTTTAAGGTGTGATGCTCCATTTTTGTCCAACCTGTTATCCAAAACTCAAGGCAGCGGCCTCAAACCGTCTTTGAGGTTGTGGTTGGCAGAATAATGGTGCTCCAAAGAGGGCCCTGTCCTAACCCTGGACTCTGAGAATATACTACTTTACATGGCAAAGCTGAATTGAGGTTGCAGGTGGAATTAAGGTTGCTAATTGGTTGACATTTGAATAGTAAGTTTATCCCAGATTACCCAAGTGGACCCAATGTAATCACATTTAAAACTGGACCAGAGAGTCAGAATCAGCAACAGAGAAGAAGATGTGACAATGGACACACTGCCAGAAAAGAAAAGCTGGAAAAAGAAAACAAAACAGATTCCTCTTAGAGCTTCTAGAAGGAATCCAGCCTTGCTGACACCTTGATTTTAGTCCAGTGAAACCCATTTGGGACCTCTGCCCTCCAGAACTGTAAGATAAGACATTTGTGTTGTTTTAAATCACCATATTTGCAGTAATTTGTTGCAACAGTATTAGAAAACTCATACAGACGTTGATACCAGAAATGTGGTGCTAATGTAAAAAAAAAACACGTATTTTTTAAAAAACTATAAATGGCCTTGGAATTGGGCAGTGGGCAAAGACTAAAAGAATTGTGAGGGGGATGATGCACATAGAAATAGAGACGTTAAGGACGGCCAGTGAGGACTCAGCAAAGAGTGAGAAATATAGTGGAGAAAAACATGTGAATCATCACGTACAGACTGACGGTAGAAATATGGCTGTTAAGGTGCTGCAGGTGAGGGCTCAGAAAGAGACGAAGAGTATGTTATTGGAAACCAGAGGAAAGGAGATCCTTGTTATATACTGGCAAAAAGCTTGGTGAAATTGTGTCCTAAAATTGTGTGAAACGCAGAACTTGCAAAGAATGAACTTGGGGATTTAGCTGAGGAGATTTACAAGCAAAGTGTTGATGGGGAAGCCTGATGTCTCATTGCTGCTTAAAGTAAAATTCAAGATGAATGATATAGATTGAGTGAAGAAACGTTAAGTGAAGAGGAATTGGGACTTGTTGACTTTAAAAATGCTCACCCTATCCACAATGCAAAAGATGCTAAAATTTGCTGTCAGAAGAGCATTCTTTAGAAAAATTTGAAGGTGTGGTTATACAACCTTTTCCTAATATCAAAAGACTGGAGTATTCAGTCACACAAAAGTTTCTTTGAAGAGGTTATGAGTGTGACCCACAGATCCACTAGATCTAATCAGGGCGCATCTAGAAAGCCGGGAGCATTGTCCCACAGCCATCTCAGCGGAAGCCGAAAATAGAGAGAGGATTATCTAGGAAAGACTTGTGGAGGAGCCTTTTGTCCGATGGAATAAATCCCCATGATATATAAGGGAGATCCACAAAGTTCTTGAGAATCTTATATGAGGAAAAACACTGCCAGTTTGGACTAAAATGCCAGTTTGGAGAGACAGTATGAAAGTTAAAAAAACCAAACAACAACAAAAAATACTATTGATCCTGCAAAAGCCCACAGGCAAGAAACAGGCTTATAAAACTACTCAGCCTGCTTTTCATGAAAAAGGAAGGATGGCTCAGAAGGTGGAGCCACAAGCTCGGAGGGTGGGATGAAGAGCCACAGGGATGGTTCCCACGTGTTAATACCTCGTGAAGTTTGTCTGACTCCTGTGACTACTTTTGTTCTTTCCATTTTCACCCCTTTTAATGGAATGTCTATAACTGGTCTCTTATGTTTGTCTCATCATTGTATATTGGGAGCAGATAACTTGTTTTCTAGTTTCATGGATCTACAGATGGGAAGGAATTTTGTCTCTGGATGGATTATGTCCCAAATCTCACCCATATCTTATTCTTAGATGATGAAGTTTGGGACTTTTGGTCCGATGAGATTTCGATGAGATTTTGGAATCTGAGCTGATTTTGTTATGAGTTGAGACTTTTAGGGACATTGGGATGGGGTGAATGTACTCTTCATTGTTACCTACAAATAGGGCAGGCTCTAACAGAACTGGTCAAAAATGAGACTGTGCGGTGCAAGATTAGGGATCACGGTAATGATCAAGCAAAAGGGTTCAGATTTCACTCTGCATAAAGTGAGGAGTCTCCGTAAAGGGCAGCATTAGACAGGAATGGGATATGCAAAGCCAATGAAATTTTCAAATAAACAACCTTCTGTATCCAGACCTCAGTTCCAACCTTAGAAAACAATAATCATTATTTAAAAGGAAGTGGCTCGAGTGTTGATCTCAAACCCTTAGACTCTTTAGACTCTTGCCTAGGCTTTTCCTCTGTCCAGAACAGGTGCTCTGGTCCAAGAGCACTGAACGTCTTTTGGAAAATAAGCAAGAACCCTTTCATTGTGACTCTCAGAGAAGGAAGATAGTGTGATTTTGATAATAACTATTAAGTTAGGATCTGGAAGTCAGGACTGTGGACTCTGAGCTCACGTCCCTCGTATAGACACTCCTGAATTTGGGGTGGAGAGCTGCCTTGCTGGTGTTCTATCACTTCATGAATAATGCATTTTGCAAACTTTCTTGTCATGCCTTCCTAGATGGAAACCTAGTTGATTCCCAGTACTGTTGTCAAATGTAGGCTTAGTTAAAACTCTTGTATTGATCACGTGAATGGAAATAGGGGTCCTCACCATGCTTCTCACTCTTCTCCCCCCACCCCACCTTCAGCGACCTCGTCTCCTTCTGTACTTGTAACAGCCTCTACCAAACTACTAGCTCTCAGACGTCTAGATTGGGTCCAGGCTTATAACCTGCATAACATGCTGAATCTCCATCTGGAGACTAGACTATGCCCTTACAATTCAAGCTGCCTTGACATGCACACTCTACCTTCCCCCGAAACCTGCTTTCACCTTTATCTCCTGATTCCCTCATAAGTGAGTTCTCCATTCACAGAATAGTCCAACTTAGAACGTGATCTCAATCGCCTTTTCTCTTTTATGCAGTTTGCTCAACCAGCCCCCCAGTGATCTCTGGTTCTTAAATCTCCCTCAGTCCCAAACTTCTTGCTCATCACCACTGCTTTAGTTCACGTCTTCATCATTTGTCTCTCGCTTTTTATTGAAGTATAGTTGATGTACAATATCATGTAAGTTACAGGTATACAATATAGTGATTGACAATTTTTTTTGTTTTTTTGCGGTACGCGGGCCTCTCACTGTCGTGGCCTCTCCCGCTGCGGAGCACAGGCTCCGGACGCGCAGGCTCAGCGGCCATGGCTCACGGGCCCAGCCGCTCCGCGGCATGTGGGATCTTCCCGGACCGGGGCAGGAACCCGCGTCCCCTGTATCGGCAGGCAGACTCTCAGCCACTGCGCCACCAAGGAAGCCCTCCTTGATACCTTTTGTGTCTCGATGGATTGTGAGTATCTTTTTCTTGGATGGCAGGGCTTGTGAGACACAGCCCGGGGAATATGGAGAGACATTCTTCCAGTCCCGGGCAAAGACAGGAGGGTAATAAAGTGGGTGGAGCTGACACAGAGAGAAAGAGTTAAATCGTGCTTCTGTCACAAGTATTAATTTTGCTGTCTCCTCTCTATTTCTTTTTTTTTTTTTTTTTTTTTTTTGCGGTACACGGGCCTCTCACTGCTGTGGCCTCTCCCGTTGCGGAGCACAGGCTCCGGACGCGCAGGCTCAGCGGCCATGGCTCATGGGCCCAGCCGCTCCACGGCATGTGGGATCTTCCCGGACGGGGACACGAACCCGTGTCCCCTGCATTGGCAGGCGGACTCTCAACCACGGCGCCACCAGGGAAGCCCTCTTCTCTATGTCTGAACAGCCCTTTGATTTCCCATCAATAGTAGAGAAAGTTCCAGCTCATTGGCAAAGCAAGGGCCCTTTCTCTCTGACCTCTGACTTCCTCTTTGCCCTGGAGTCCCTCGATGTCCCCCACCCATGCTATCTATCTGAGGAAGAAAAACAAGCAGGTTATGCTTTTCTGAACACGTGTCTTTTCATATCTGGATGTCTATCAGTGCTTCCTCCCCTTGCCTGCTGGGTCTCTTCCTGAGCAACCCCTCAAGCCCCTCTGCCTGGGGAGTTCCGAGCCCTTTTCTCTGTTGGAAAATGGTTATTTCTTCAGATCTCAGCTCAGATCTTCTTTAGGAAGCTTCCCTTGACCAGTCACCTCCCTCCTAGTCCCTCAAATAAAAATTAATTATTCTGTTCTGCATAATCTCGGTGATATGCATTTCCTTCTTTTGTTGTAGGTCTCACTTTGGAAGTTAAATTATTTGCTTAGCTGTCTGATTTCCATAGGGAAATGTGAACACCATGAAGCTTGGACTGTGCTTCGCTCAACACAATGCTTGGCCTCGAGTGGGTGCTCCACAAACTTCTATTAACGTGAGAATTTCATTTGTAAAGAAGGTAACAAGGGAGATTTGAGATTTGGCATAATTCCTGTGAATGCATGTTGACTCCGGGTGAGCGGAACTTTCTTGTTCTAAGTGCTCTCAAGGTCAATGTCTAATAACGCATGTCATGATTTTTCTGAGGATCAGAGTCATTGATCTGTAGTTTCCAAAATCTGTCCCTGTTAAAACTGGGACGGCTGCCATGGTCAGTCTCCTGTCAGCATGTCCACTCACTGGGATCTCTCAGGTAACCAAGGGAGACTGCTCTGGGCTGAACTGTGGCCTCCACATTCCTATGCTGAAGTCCTAACGCCCAGGATCTCGGAATGTGACTGTATTTGGAGATAGGCTTTTTTTTTTTTGCAGTACACGGGCCTCTCACTGTTGTGGCCTCTCCCGTTGCGGAGCACAGGCTCCAGACACGCAGGCTCAGCGGCCATGGCTCACAGGCCCAGCTGCTCCGCAGCATGTGGGATCCTCCCGGACTGGGGCACGAACCCGTGTCCCCTGCATCGGCAAGTGGACTCTCAAACACTGCGCCACCAGAGAAGCCCTGGAGATAGGCTTTTTAAAGAGATAGATGAGGTCACTGGAGTGGGCCCTAGTCTAATCTGACGGGTGTCCTTCTAAGAAGAGGAGATCAAGCCACAGATACACACAGAGGGATGACCACGTGAAGACACTGAGACAATGGCATCAAATGCCAAGGAGAGAGGCGCCAGGAGGAACCAACCCTGCTGGCACCTTGATCTTGGACTTCCAGCCTAGAATAAACGTCTGTTGTTTAAGCCCCCCAGTCTGTGGTATTTTGTTATGGCAGCCCATGCTAATACAGGTGCCTTTTGACCTCACCTCAATTTCAGGATCCTGGGCAGAAACTTGATCAGCCCAGAGACGTGGACATGTTTCGGAAGCTCAGATTCTCCTGAACCTGTACCTACTCTGGGCTTTCACCCCTTGGACTGTTTATTCTGTCATTCTGGTTTGGCAACAACCAGCGCTGTCTTTAGTGAGCTCCTTTTATGGGCAGACGTGGCTAGAGCACATTTTCTCATAAAATCTTCACAAATTCTATGGCATAGATTCTACTATTGGCCTCCGTGTAGAGATGAGGAAAATGAGACTCAAATACAGTCGGTGGCTTGTCTTAGGTCATATTAAGTAGCAGAGCTGAGATTCAAACCAGGAGCGACCATTTGTGCCCTTATCGGATTGCAAATACCAATTCTCCTTGAAACCCAACCCAGAAGGAGAACTGACATTGACTAATTCTCTATTTTTTGCTTTGTCCTCTCTTATCCATGTATCCCTCTATTCTTGCTTCTCACGCATTTATTGGCTTTCTCTACATGTCAGCACAAGCTCACCTGTCTTTCCTGGATTTTCTTTTCTTTTTTTCCTCTTGTTTTTGGCAGTGCCACGTGGCTTGCGGGATCTCAGTGCCCTGCCCAGGGATTGAACCTGGACGCCGGCAGTGAAAGCCTGGAATCCTAACCACTGGGCTACCAGGGAGCTCCCTGGATTTTCATCTTGACCACTGTGGCTATGTAAAAAAAGTCATCCTCAGAGCTTTGCACAAGTGCTCATCCTGCACTTTTGTCTTTTCGATATAACTTTTGCCTGGGTTTGTCACATTTGGGGAATTTTCCTGGCATATTGCTCTGGTTTAGGGTGCTCCCTTCGTCTTTCAGCTGTGACTTTCACGATCTCTGTTAATCTGAGGCGCTGCTCGGCAGGAATCACACTGGTTGTTCGGAGTGTCCTGTGCCTCTTTCACTCATGTGAGGATAGCTTGTGGCTGCATCGTACCAACCTCTTCACCTCTTCTGAGCCTTTTCTTCCAGCATCTCTGATGGTGGATGGTGGGTTCACCCTCGCCTTTTCTCTAAGTTTTTAATGGTGCCTCCACTTTCAAATCCTCTTGTAACCACACCTGTGATCATTTATAGATTGTGTCCAGGGGAAATTTGCCAAGGTCTAATGGGTCTGTCCGTCCAATGCTCATGGACACAATGGACCCTCCCTCATTCTGACCCTGCGAAATTGTTGCCAGGACTACAATTTCAGATTTCTTCTGTAGCAAATACTTTCCTCATCAACATGGCCTCTTTAGTTGAACCACACTGGTGTTGGACATGCCATGCTCTCTCCTGTCCCAGCAACTTTGCTCATGCTGTTTTCTTTGCTTGGAATGCTTTTGCCTCTTTTCTCCTACTTCATTGGAATGTTCTCCCAGACATCCACAGACTATTGGCTTCTCCATGTGTTAGGGTTTGAATTGTGTTCCCCCAAAAGTCATGGGTTGATGTCTTCACCCCCTACTAGTTCAGAATGTGTCCTTATTTGGAAATAAGGTCATGGCAGATGTAATTAGTTACAATGAGGTTATACTGGAGTAGGTCAGGTTCCTAATCCAATATGTCTGGTGTCCTTATTTTTGGACAGGGATACACGCACACAGGGAGATGCCATGTGAAGATGGAAGCAGAGGTCAGGTGATGCTTCTATGACCAAGGAGCCTCCACAATTTCCAGCAACCCCAGAAACCAGGGGAAAGGCCGGGAACAGACTGCCTCACAGCCCTCAGGAGGAACGAACTCTACTGACACCTTGATCTTGGACCTCTAGCCTCCAGACTGAGAGCGAATAAATTCTTTCGGTTAAGTCACCCAGTTTGGCGGTGCTGTTAAGACACCCTGGGGAATTAATACACCATTGAGACGCTCCTCTGTCAAAATTCTCCTGCTTAATCCTGCCCATGATTATAAGAATTTACTCAACGTCTGTCTTTCCCATTAGCTTCTAAATACCACAAAGGCAAGAATAATATGTATGTGTTGCCAAGTATCAATAGAACTCAGGTCTGAGCATAATGTCTGCTTAATAGTTAGTGTGTGAGAGAAAAAAGGAAAGAAAGAAAAAAATGAATGGGAGAAAAGTCTTTAAAAATTATGAACTAGTTTAGTTTTCTTTGAATTAGGAGAAATGTTATCATATTTGAATTTAAAGGTTTCCATTCAGTCCTGCTCAGAGATCTGCAGGCTTCCACGAGAGCAAAGTTTGAGAACCACTGCTCCGAACCAAACGTACTGTTTACTTTTCTCCAGTTCTCTTCATTTTCATGTCTCTCTCCACCCTTCTCCTTCTGCCAAGAGTTTTCACAACTCTTGTTTTCCATATCTGAGGTCTCCCCATCTCTCAGAACTTAGCTTCCCCCATGACATCTTCCTTAACACCCCATTTCAGTGGGTCTCAGATCTATTTGGCCTCTAACACACCTGAGCTGTGTGAACACACCAGTAGAAGGAAAAGTTGGGAAACCTGGACCAGCTACGTATTTAGAGGGAAAGAGGCATAGCTTGGTGAATGGTTTATCCAGTCTTTGTTACAGTTCTTCCCAGACGATTCTGACGTGTCCTCATGATGGAGTTTCTCCCCACCGTTGAGAGTAGCTGCCCCACACAGGATGCAATCTTTCCCTTCTTTTTTTTTCTTTTTTTGCGGTTCATGGGCCTCTCACTGTTGTGGCCTCTCCCGTTGCGGAGCAAGAGGCTCCGGACGCGCAGGCTCAGCGGCCATGGCTCACGGGCCCAGCCGCTCCGCGGCATGTGGGATCTTCCCGGACCGGGGCACGAACCCGTGTCCCCTGCACCGGCAGGCGGACTCTCAACCACTGCGTCACCAGGGAAGCCCGGCATTATCACTTTTAACGTTCTATAAAAAGGGAAAGGCTAATTTCTACGTAGGAGTCCTACTGTGGTCAAGAAGAGACCTGTACCGTGGGATAGGCTGCGTTCTGATGGACCCCTCCCCTCCAGGGGTAAGAGGCAGAGCTGGAAGTGGGCTGGAGTTAGGAATTTGACTTAATTCTATGATTTGAAAACAGTAGCTCTCTGTTAATGATGTCCTCTGTCCCTTGCAGGAGGCTGGGTTTGATTCTTGGTGCCAGTCTTCTAGGTTGACGAGACTGGGGCATTTGATGCTGGCGACGCTTCCAGCCCTGTGGGGAAGGGATGACACTCCGTCCAGCTCATTAAAGCACTGCCTGCTTTATCCATTCCTCTGTCGGTGGACATTTAGGGATAGATACACAATGGAATATTACTCAGCCATTAAAAAGAATGAAATAATGCCGTTTGCAGCAACATGGATGGACCTAGAGATTGTCATATTGAGTGAAGTAAGTCAGACAGAGAAAGACAACTATTGTATGATATTGCTTCTATGAGGAAGCTAAAAAAATGATACAAATTAACTTATTTACAAAACAGAAACAGACTCACAGACTTAGAGAGCAAACTTATGGTTCAGGGGGGAAGAGTTGGGGGAGGGGTAGATTGGGGGTTTGGGACGGACATGTACCCACTACTATATTTAAAATGGGTAACCAACAAGGACCTACAGTCTAGCACAGGGAACTCTGCTCAATATTATGTAACCACCTCAATGGGAAAGGAATTTGGAAAAGAATAGATACATGTATATGTGTAACTGAATCCCTTTGCTGTACACCTGAAACTAACACAACATTGTTAATCAACTATACTCCAATATAAAATAAAACGTTAAAAAAGAGCACTGCCTGGACAGGGTCCCCTCCTTGTGTGCCAGAAGCAGTATGGATCTTCAGCAGAGAGACGTGGAGAGATGGTGAGGATTTGCAATAGCTCCAGTGCACACGTGGGAAAAAACAAAAGCAAACTAGGCTGGTTTCGGTCTTTGCTGGTTTGCATCAGCAAAGCCAGGCATGGAAGGGGATTTTCTCATCCTCGTTTTTTGGCTTCAGACAGGCCCCTATGTAAATGATCTCCCGTACCTCTACCTGGCTTATTTTCAAAGAGCTGCAAGATTAGATTTTGTGATTGTTTCAGGGAGCTTATGCTAGATGTACGTTATTTGTCTGTAGCAAACTGTTGGCCGGTTGACAGCGCTCACGGGCTCTGATCATAAGGAGCTCAGCACCTTAGTGAAGTGGAAGTAATTTAGTTAGTGATCTGGTGACTGGTCTAGCTGATGACGTGAGTATTACTTTGTAAAAAGGTGTATAGTTGGGCTTCCCTGGTGGCGCAGTGGTTGAGAGTCCGCCTGCCGATGCAGGGGACGCGGGTTCGTGCCCCGGTCCGCGAAGATCCCACGTGCCGCGGAGCGGCTGGGTCCGTGAGCCATGGCCGCTGAGCCTGCGCGTCCGGAGCCTGTGCTCCGCAACGGGAGAGGCCACAGCAGTGAGAGGCCCGCGTACCGCGAAACAAAACAAAAAGTTATACAGTTGAGTTTTTCAAAGTCATGATTTTTGTTGTTATACAGAAAATCTGGAAGTTACATATGAAAGCAAAACAATTGAACATCAATGGAGAAAGGCACCAGGGGAATCATCTGACCGTCAGTCAATCTAAAGAGAAGTCTCGACACCTTCCTACATCACAAACATCTTTTTGTGGTCCCCGCAGAGTTACACATGGTCCGCATCTATCATAGTGGGGGTCTGCCGAGGGGCCCAGGTGCTGTGTGTGCCTGCAGAGCTGGGTGTAGAGGGACAGAAGTCCCAGCCTCCATAGTGGAGGCTGAGGCTGGTGGCAGAGGCTACCCTCAAGATGATGACAGGGAACAGTCCTATAAAGCCAGGGGCTCACTAACAGCTCCTGTGTCCCCGGCTGTGTCCTGCTGGTGGCTCCAGCCTCCCTGGTCTGCCTGCTGCTCCTCCAGCAAGATGTGGGCTGTCGTTTCTTCCCACCTTCCACGGGTTGTACAGCCTTCCTCCGAGAAACACTTCCCCACCTCAGACACTTGACCATAAACTTCAGCTCCCGTAGATGTCCTGGGAAATGTCCTTCTTGGTCTCTGCCCCCTCCGCCCAGCGTCCTGTGAGTTGGGTCACGCTCGTAGGTGCTCCCGTAGTGACCTGTCCGTACCCCCCATCCCAGCACTTCTCATGCTGTGTCTGTTGCTTGATTTTCTCTACTCCAGGATGGAGGCTTTTGTAGGCATTTCTATGCTTTTAGCTTCCAGCATGGTGATTCACACAGAGAAGGAAATTGATGTTTGTTTCAAGGATGGATGGATGAATGAATAGCCCCAGAGCCCTGACTGATACAAATGTCTGGACTGACTTGGAGAGTGGACGCTAGAGCTGAACTGCCCTGTGTTCATGGCAGCTGGACTTGGGGGTACAGTCCGAAGGCTACGTTCAGGTGAGTACATATATATAATGTAGTAACATACTGACTATCGCAATACGTAGACTCTTTCTCTCACATGCCTCATAAATAGTACTCATTAAATATAAGTATCCTTATCCGTTTGTCCTGACACTGGAGTGTAGGTGTGCACAGAGGACAGGAGACCTCAGAGCAAACTCTTTTGGAAAAGCTTCCACAGTGTCTACCCAGGGAAAGAAACACTATAGGGAGAGGAACTCAACACAGACCTGCAGATGAGGGAAGATGGTGTAGACGCACATCTGGGGCTACTTGTTATGAATCATGTCATAAAAATGATTCCTACGTGAAAACATTGAGGGACCCTCCAGGTCAAAAATGATGGTGCTTCTCCTTAAAGTGGAAGAGAACACTCAATTCTGGGTCCTATGGTCTGAGCTTTATTCATATTTGGATTTTGGAGTAACCCAAGGGCCTTTCTCCCATCCACTGGAAGCTCCCAAGAGGACGGCTTGAATTCTGTGTTATTCTTGTTAGAACTTCACCTCCATTCCCCGAGGACATTGGGGATCCACTGTGCTTAACAGGTTAGGACACTGGACTGACATCTGAAACTAGAGTTGATTTCCTACCTGAGGCAGCAGAATGTGGAGAGCTGGGAGACGTGGGTAGAGGAGGTAGGAATTCAGTGAGGGGGCTGAGTCCAACCATGTCTATTACTGTCTGCCTAGCATTCCTGCTTTGAAGAAACATGTTCCCTAATGATGGTTATGTTATGTTATATTAATTATATTGCATTGCATTAAATTATATTACATTACATTAAATTAATTATATTACATTGCATTATATTATATTACATTACCTTATATTATATTATGTTATCTCATCTTATCTTATATATTATATTATATATGTTATGTGCACCTGCTGGGCTGTCAGTCATGGTGCACTGCACACTTTGGCCACAAGGGGGCATATTGCCCTTGCTGAGTCGATCATCTGCGGCCACTTCCTGGATGCAGGGATTACTGAAGGGGGGGTAGGCTCTTTACTGAAGCTGAGACAATTGGAACCCTTCCTTGGAATTTCTAGACTAACAGTTGAAGGTAAAGTTGGATTGAATAGCTTTTTCCTCCTCTTGGTTCATGAGCTGGAAGAATATCGGTCTGGGATTATAGCAACAACCTTCCTGCCACGGAAAGAGAGTTCACTTGCAGACAGAGCCCAGGGGAGCCCAGCAGATGTGGCAGGGAAGGAGTGCTCTGGCAGTGTTGCATCCTGATTCTAGCTCCTAGATACGCAAACTAAATAACAGGAGTCTCTCCCTCACTCTACTTTGCTCAAAGGTAACCGTGTGAGTTAGGATTCTCCAGAGAGCAAGACAGATTGATTGATTGGCTGGGATTGGTTCACATAATTATGGAGGCTGAAAAGTCTCAAGATTTGCAGATGGCAAGCTGGGGACACAGGAGATTCGATGGTGTAGTTTCAGTCTGAGGGCAGGCAGGCTTGAGGCTCAGAAAGAGCTGATGACTCAGTTTGAGTCTGAAGGTGGGAGAAAACTGATGTCCCAGCTTGAGGGTAGTCAGACAGGAGGAGTTTGCTCTTACTCAGCCGTTTTGTTCTATTTAGAGCCTCAAATGACTGGATGAGGCCCACCCACATTAGTGGTCAGACAGGAGAATTCTCTTACTCAGAGGAGAGTCAGCCTTTGTTCTATTCGAGCTCTCAGTGGACTGGATGAGGCCCGCCCACATTGGGGAGGGCAATCTGCTTTACTCAGTCTATCCATTCAAATGTTCATCTCGTCCAGAAACACCCTCGCAGACACACCCAGAATAATGTTTGTGCAAACATCTAGGTACCCTGTGGCCCAGTCAAATTGACATATAAAATTAACTGTCAAAAGTCCACCCCTTGTCAACTTGGGACTCATATACATCTCAAAATTAAATCATATTTAATCTCTAAGTATAAATATAAATACACACATACACCTATTCATAGCAAAATAAGCAGGAGATACTCATGACAGTTATAGTTTTCATTTCTGTAGCTGGTCGTGTGGTTATAGCTGGTGTTTATAACTACATTCACCTGCGACCCATTGCACAGTCACTTTGCCTTCAGCAAGCGGCTCGGCTGGTTGCTGTACTTTACCCAGGGTGGAGGGTTAACCCACACCTTCATTCCTGAAGGGTCTGGGCCATCAGTGGTCCTTCCTGGATGGGGCTGTTGTTGTTTTCCATTGACCTTCATCACAGGACTTGGTAATACTAAGAGATGTCCCAAGGGGTCTTCTGTATTTGACACGTACTGTTCCTTCCCTTCATCGTGGAGCAGAAATCCAGTTTCCCTCAGGTATTCAGGATCAGTCACCCCACCTAGCACAGTAACTGCCTTCTTTGTCTCTTGATTCAGAGGCGTAAAGAGCCCAAAGTGACCGCCTGGCAGCCATCTTAATTTCCAATTCAATGGACTCACGGTTGTGTCTCCTGCTGGAAGGGACATAAAGTTGAATCAGGTTGAATTCACCAATGTGGGCTCTCCGAGCAGAGATTCTGCATTTAATGCTGCAGTTCAGAGAGTTAGGAAGGCCTCTACCTTTCAAAGCAAACAATTTGGTTTGTTAGTTGGCTGAGTCATGGTCCAAAAGGTGAGCCAGTGTAAGTCGGAGGTGCTTGACCTGTGCCGGTTTAATGCACAGTAAGGGAGTCAAAGCTATTCAAAGCCATGAATGTGCAAATAAACATTGTTGACTTTTAATTTCTCTTTAATATTTCCAGAAATTTTTAGCTTATTCTTTTGATTTTTCTAGGTACAGAATTATATCTAACAATAATTAGAATTATGCCCCCTCCTTTGCAACTTGCTTTTTTATTTCTCTGATTGCATTGATGAACGTTTCTAGATCAGGTCTAAATAATAGTGGTTGATGGTGATTTATCACTGCCACGTCTCTAACTTTAAAGGAAGTAACTCCAGTGGTTCCCCAGCGTTCTTTAAATGTATAATTGTAGTGAAATACGCATAACATAAAATTACCATCTTAACCATTTTAAAGTGTACCATTTAGAGGCATTAAGACCATTCACATTATTGTACAACTATCACCACCATCCATCTCCAGAACGTTTATTATTTTGCCAACTGAAACTCTGTACCCATCAAACAATAACTCCCCAGTCCCAGCCCCTGGCAACCACCATACTTTCTGTCTCTGTGATTTTGACTATTCCAGTGCCTCATATAAAGTGGAATCATACAGTATTTGTCTTTTTGTGAATGGCTTATTTTATTTAGCATATAATGACCTAAGTTTCACCCATGTTATAGCATGTGTCAGAATTTCCTTCTTTTTAATGACTGAATAATATTTCATTTTGTGTGTGTGTGTGTGTGTGTATATATATATATATATATATATATATGTATACCACACTGTGTTCACCCATCCCTCTGTTAATAGACACTTGGATCATTTCCACCTTTTGGCCGCTATGAACGGTGCTGCTACAAACGTGAGTGTACAAAGGTTCCCCACTTTTTCATTTGAGATTTACACAGTCAGGAGGCTACATGGACTGAATCAGGACTTGGTGGGGGTAGATCAGATTCAGGGCCAGGTTTCCACATTGGAGACCAAGGTGGCACCTGAGGTTGGAACTTAAACACTTGAGCAGGGCTTAGGCCATTAGAGTGAAGGCCAGGGGAGGTTGGGGGTTAAAAGTACTTAGAAGAGTTAAAACAAAGGAGGGGAAGGATAAGGATAAGGGTAGGGGGATGGCAGGTTCTGAGCCTCGAGAGGATGAAGGAAGCAAATTAGATACCAGGTGGAGACCTAACACCAACCTAAACATCTCCTTCCCCCAGGATTTAATAACATTTCTCTTTGGCTGGAACAAAGCCCTGTGTGGGCAGTCTAGGCCTTGCAATTAAGATCAGGTAATTACCATTTCAAAGCTATGAATGACAGGGCTTCCCTGGTGGTGCAGTGGTTGAGAGTCCGCCTGCCGATGCAGGGGACATGGGTTTGCGCCCCGGTCCGGGAAGATCCCACGTGCCACGGAGCGGCTGGGCCCGTGAGCCATGGCCGCTGAGCCTGCCTGTCCAGAGCCTGTGCTCAGCAAGCTATGAATGACAATAGCTACAATTTATTGAACTCCTCCTGTTATAGGAAGTAAGATGTGCTTTCCAGTCCTTGTCTCACTCAGTAATCTGGGAAGTTCAGGCACAGGGAAGGAAGTTAAACAAGTAGGTTTCTGTTACGAGCTGGCTGGATTCAAGCCCAGACTTTTATATATATTTTTTTACTATTTTTAATTAATTAATTTATTTCTATTTATTTATCTATTTTTGAATTTTATAGCCCAGACGTTTGACTCCTAAGCTGGGCTAGTTCTTAACTATTACGCTATCCTGCTCCTCTTACTGACCTGCAGCTGCTAGATCACTGGAAATGAGCTTAGTCACGTGGGGTCTGTCAGACTGCAAAGTAACGTCCATAATACTTTTTAAAAAAGTAATATTAGATTAGACCTTTGGTTCTTAAGCCTGGCTGTAATTAGGATCATTGTACATGGGGTGCTCTTCAAAATCCCACAGGCCTGCGTTTTACCCCAAAACAATTTTAAGTCCCCAAATTTTGTAGCCTGTTCTCATGGATATATGGGAACTATTTTTAATAACACAGTGTCAATACAAAAACGGAATCTGTTCTCACACTGACAGATATCATTGTTTTTGCTGGGTCCTTGGTACTCTTGTGTTTACCTTGGGAGGTAAACACGAGAAGAGCCTGAATCAGGAGCAGCCAGTGTTGAGGATACAGGCTGGGGCAGCAGGAAAGACCATTTAGTTAAAGGGATTTCACTCCAAATTAATCAGAATCAGCTCTTTAACTATATATGTGTGTGTGTGTGTGTGTGTGTGTGTGTGTGTGTGTGTGTATATGTATACATAACTAAAAGCAGTTTCATGGTTACATGAAGCTTTAAAATCGGGAGGAATACAGGTAGATAGATAGATCTATCTACCTCAGTTGTCACTCATAGTTGTGGGTAGATATCCCCTCTCTCTAGAATCTAGATTAAGTCATCTTCTGGAAAGAATCATGAAAATCAATGAAGCACAAATAAGAAAGTCTTTTTATTGAATGCATCTCATGTTATTCTTTTCTTTAAAGGAAGAAGAGAGGAAAGTTGGCTTTTGCTTTAAAAAATCCTATGGGAGAAGTGACTTATTTATTGGAGAATCAAGAAAAAAATAACTTCTGAGATAGACTTTGTCCCCCAAGATAAAAGTTGGAGCTGGAATTCTCTGAGCTCAAAAGAGCCGTGAGAGTTTGCTGGGTAGTTTTCAACTGGTGCCTTTACTGACTTAATTTGTTCTCACCAGCCTGCATGTGGCGGTCTTCTATTGGGAAGAAAATGGTTAATGCTCCAGTTTACCTCCTTTTTTTCCAATGAACAAATCTAAAAGTGCTTCCATCTTGCTCAGTTTAAATGCAGCTCTGCCCTTCTGGCCAGAGCGCTCATTCACATAGACAGTGGCCAAGTGGGTAATTCCTGGCTTAGGTTTTGAACATCTGGTGACCTTTGAACATCTGGTGACCTTTCTGATGGCATGTAATTACAGCAGGGGCAGCCGGGCGATTGGGGATTAAAAGGATGTTGTTTTATCTTCCACCATATGTCTCCACTTAAACTCTTTTCTCTCTCCCTTGCACCCGCGCACACAGGAAGCCCTCTCCGTGGAGGCTGCCCCCCCAGCTAGCATCCTGATGAGCCCTGTAAAAACAGATCCTCTCTCACCTCAAATGGTTCTTACTTACCCTTCTCACTATCCTTTGTATCTTCATGCTTTGTTCTGACGTTTGTTACTCTAATGAGTATGATCGTGACCCAGAAAGCAAAGAGTCTTAAAATTCACCAAGTTTCACTGGGAAAAATACCAGGGCTTTACTTCCTTATAGTGACTGCTCCATCCTATGTAGCCAGGCCGGGTTCCTATCCTTTGTGGGACACTGAGTGGGTGGATAAGTGTTAGGAGTATCTCAGAGCCAGACGGAAGCCATATTTTCTTGAGCTGAAGATGTTGGAGGCACCTTGTTGGAGCTACGACGCTCCTGCCAGGATGAAAGCTGGGGGAGAGCATACAAACTGTTAGGCACGAAATGCCCTGTTAGGCACCAGGATTTCACAAACATCTGAGTCATCTTCATATAGGCCTTCATGGCACATGGTGGGTGCCTAAAAGTGGTGGCTATAATAGATGTATGGGGAGCAGGGAATGTTTGCCAGCAAAGCAAAGATGCAAATCCACATCGCCTGACATTTTTCCCCATTTCGTCCCATGTCTTTGGCACTGGAGAGTCCCATAACCAAAAGCTCATCATATTGTTCCTCAAATAATAAAGATGAGTGACAGATAATTCTTGTTTATTGCTTATGATCCGGGGCTTTATATAGGATACCGATGTTGGGAAAATTGAGTAGTGAAACAAGCATCCACAAAATGGTCAAGAAAAGCAGACCATCACTGGATTCTCCTCAGGGTCCTTGGGTTCCTGATGTGAGTATGCCAGACATTAGCCAGAACACCAGATGCTGCCGAGATGAGCAGGACACCCAAGGCCTTGCAGGCAGCCCTGTCTCCAGGCTTGTCTTACCATCTCTCAACGTGGCATGAATTCTATTCCAGCTCGTCACACTCTGCCTCCTGCTACCAAAGATGTTCTCACCTGTGCCCTTGGAAATTTCTATTCTGACTCTGGTGGTCCCTTAAGATTTCTGCCTCCTAATCTCTGGTACCTCTATTCCCTTATATGGCAGACTTTACAGATGTGATTCAGTTAAGGATCTTGAGATAGGGAGATGATCCTGGGTTATCTGGGTGGGCCCTAAATGCAATCCTAGGTGTGCTTGTAACAGAGCAGCAGAGGGAGATTTGACACAGAGAGAAGAAGAGAGGCCATGTGACCATGGAGGCCAAAATTAGAGTGATGTGGCCACAAACCAAGGAATTTTGGCAGCCACCAGAAGCCAGAAGAGGCAGGAACCAGATTCTCCCCTAGATACTCCAGAGGGAGTCCTGCCCTGCCAACACCCTAACTGCAGTCCATTGAGAACTATGAGAAAACATGTTTCTATCGTTTAAAGCCACCAAGTTTTTGGTAATTTGTTATAACAGGAACAGGAAACTAATACTCTAACAGGAAGTCGAAGGACTTTGGCAGTTTTCTTTCTTTTTACCTTATATTTTTCTATAAAACAAAAATTGAGAATCTATCTTATACAAAGTATGGGCTAGATGCTAGGAGGTGGAGAGGCATAAAATAAATATTATGTTGAATCATATTAAATTATGGTTAATATTCAACCATTTTGACCGACAAAGTAGACGTTTCATAACGTTCAATGTGATCCTTCCTCAGTGAGCTTATTTGGCAGATTTTACATATATGTATATAGATATATGTGAGAAAAATATTTTTATCTGAAGTACAGTTAATTTACAATGTGTTAGTTTCAAGTGTATGGCAAAGTGAGTCAGTTATACAGTTTTTTTTCAGATTTTTTCCATTACAGATTATTATAAGATATTGGATATCATTCCCTGTGCTATATCGTGGGTCCTTTTTGGTTATCTATTTTATATATAGCAGTGTGTATCTGTTAATCCCAAACTCCTACTTTATCCCTCCCTCCCTCCCTTTCTCTTTTGGTAACTATAAGATTATTTTTTATGTCTGTGAGTCTATTTCTATTTTGTAAATAAGTTCATCTGTATCATGATTTTTTAGATTTCACATATATGTGGTATTATATGATATTTGTCTCTGTCTGACTTACTTCACTCAGTATGATAATCTGAGTCCATCCATGTCGCTGCAAATGGCATTATTTCATTCTTTTTTATGGGTGAGTAATATTCTATTATATACAGATACACCACATCTTCTTTATCCATTCGTCTGTTGATGGACACTTGGGTTGCTTCCACCTCTTGGCAATTGTAAATAGTGCTGCTATGAACACTGGGGTGCAGGTATCTTTTCAAATTGGAGTTTTCATCTTTTCCGGATATATGCCCAGGAGTGGGATTGCTGGATCATATGGCAACCCTATTTTTAGTTTTTTAAGGAACCTCCATACTGTTCTCCACAGTGGCTGCACCAATTTACATTCCCACCAACAGTGCAGGAGGGTTCCCTTTTCTGCACACCCTCTCCAGCGTTTATTATTTGTAGACTTTTTGATGATGGCCATTCTGACCTGTGTGAAGTGACTTACATTTCTCTAATAACTAGTGATGTCGAGCATCTTTTCACATGCCTGTTGGCCAGCTGTATGTCCTCTTTGGAGAAATTTCTATTTCGGTCTTTGGCAGATTATATTTTAAAAAACGAGCACAAAAAATTTCTGATTCTGTATGTTTTCCTTTAATGTGACTTTGACACTCTTCCTACCAGAGTTGGTGGTGTCTATATTTCCTCCCTTGAATGTAGGTGATCTTGCGACTATGTGGAAATGACACCACATCTTTCAAAACTAGGTCAGCAAAGGCAGGGCAGCTGACACTTGGTTCTCTTAGACACTCACCTTTGAAGACCTGAGCCAACATGTAAGAAGCCTGAGGCTGCCCTGCTATGAGAAAGCCCAAGCCATGAGGAGAAGCCACATGTAGTTGTTCTGGCCAACGTCTCTACCTGAAGTCCAGTAGACGGTCAGATATGTGAGTGGAGCTGCCTCCAGAAGAATCCTGTCACCAGATGTCGGCTCACACGTGATCTCTCGGTCCCCCACCTCCAGACATTCATTCAGCATCAGCATCCCACCGATGTCGCACGCCTTCAACAACCTGCAAAGTCTGGGGATAATTTGTTACACAGCAGTAGGTAACCAAAGAGCTTGTTTTTTTATCTGAAGAAAGGAGGCATGTCTACCTTACTGTTTTATGTTGAATAAGAAAGGAGAAAATGGGAATGAAAGCATCCACATGAATCCTGATATAGAACGATGACTCGTGCTCTCTTGGTTTTCCTTTCTTTGGCATCAAAGATCTTACAGTGTAAGGAATGAGATTGGTATGTGCACAAACAGCTCTCCTACATGAGAGGCAGGGTTAGGTAATGGGAAAGCTGAGTAACAGTGACAAAGGTATCCCCAAATACAGTGGGTTAGAGGAAAGAGAAGTTGTTCTCTCTCTGAGGACTCTAAGACACAGAGTAGCTTCCCTCCGTGTGCTCATTCCTGGAAGGGAGGGGGTTCCCGCCATCTTGTTGTTCCACCAGCTCCAAGAGCCTTGTGCTCATCTGCAAACTGGTCCACCTTCCAGTTCAAGTGGAGGGAGAGGGAGAGGGGGTCCAGGATAGCTGATTCTTCTCAACTAACTGACACAGAAGCCACACGATAGACGCATGGAGCCACACCGAGCTGCAGAGGAAGCTTGGGCATGCATGGCTTCCATTGCCTCCCCGCCCTATAACTCTAGTTCTGTGTACAAAGGGGAGAACAGATTTTGCTGGACAAGGTATGGGTTTTGACTAGAAAAAATAAAAAGGTCTATGATTGAAATGCAAAGCACTATCAAAGGACAGGACTTGTCACACGTTGGGCTCCAAATTGTGGATTAGGCTTTAAGTAGGAAGCACCAGTCACTTGGGGAAGAGCAGCATTTCAATGGCAGACTGTACCTTTGGTATGCCAACATGAATGAGGGGCACAGTCCTCTGACTCATTTGGCCTTATTTTCGTCACAAAGGTTTTTAAGCAACAGACCAGTTACCAAAAGGCTAATCTGCCCTGGTGGGTGATTCTTTGAGACTTGAAGTTCATTTGACATTGCTCTGAAAGTGATCCCTAGAGGCAAGGGTGCCATGATTCTGCAGCCTTTCTGAGCGACACCAACCCTGAGAGGTTATAGTACCACAGCGACTAAACAGCTCTGATGTCACTTACCACCTTCCATAATTTCAGAAGCCACCTTTGTGGTTTCATCATTCTTTCCAGAGAAGCTAGCTGTGGTGCCAAAAGAGACAGCCATGATCTCGATGGGGAACACGTAAAGACATGGCTATTACCTATGTGACTTTGACAATAGTACATAAGGGAAACCTCCTGAAGCTATAGGACGTATAAGAGGAGTTTTCTTGTAAAAATGTAACTTTCCAAAAGGACTTGGTAATCTATTAACTTTTTAAAACAATGCAAAATAGCATAAAGATAATTGCTTTAGCAGGTGATATGAGTCCCTCTCTAGGGACAGACCTATGTTCGTTGGAAAGAGTTTGTAATGTTCCTCAGGTTGGAAGCTGAGTCTCCAGTGCCTGGGCTCACCTATATTCTAGGATTGAGAAAGCAGTCAGAGCTGCTATGCCTGAGGAGAGGGGTGGAGAAGCTTGCTGGGACTCTTACTTCTGCTGTTTCTTTGGAAGTTCTGCTTCTCTGGAGAAGGCTTTAGAATTGTGAGAGGAATTACTGAGGAGTGCTGGTTTAGCAAATGCTGCTGTGTTAGATCCAACCTCAGAGGCAAGGGCTCCGTTAGTGAGGGTTTCTGGCATTCTAGAATGTTGCTGTGGAGTAAAGAAAGCAAATTATTCCCTAAGGTATTTCCTGAGAATTATTTCCTAAGAATCATAATGTTAATTTCTCTTCAACTTCATCACCTCTGAACCCAAGTCTCATGATTTCAACCTTACCTGGTGCTAGGTAAATGTATATGCCTTTTTTGTTTTCATTGGAGAGGCTCAAACCAGGTTGGATAGAATATGATTCTAGTCTAGGTAGGCAGAAACAAACAACCCCCCAAATCCCAATGACTTCACACAGGCTTATTTCTTGCTCACGTGAGTTTGTTGGGGTCAGGTGGCTTCTTTGAGGGGTTCTCCTCCAACTGTTAATTGAAGAATCCAGGTTTCTTTTATTGGGTGGCTCTGCCATCTTAGATGCCTTTATATTTGGCATCATGGCTGGGAGAGATGGAGGATAGAAGGTCCCATGAGATGCTTTAGGGGCCAGGGGGAAGTGGTGTTGCACCTACATTCATTGACCAGAGAGCAGTCAGATGGTCCTGACAAAACAGCAAAGGAGGTTGGAAGATGAAGGTTGCCCATGCGCCCAGGAAGGCACATAGGGATTTGGTATGTAGCCAGCTGGTCTCTGACACCAATAATTAAGGAAACTTATGTCGTTGATGACTATCAATCATGTATGTAATTCCCACAGGATGATGTGTGTTCTTTTGTTCCTCTATGGCAGAGTTGGGGTCATGATACATAAGCTCATGGCACAATCTCAACATTGATGCATGTGAGGCTCATCTTTATTTACCCTCCTCCCCAATACCATCTTCCCCTTCTTCCTCCCCTCTCTCACAGCCACTCCAAAGTGTTCATTACATGTCCTTGGATATTCATGTATCTTGTAGAACAAGCAATGTAGGACAAGAAGTTTCCAACTCCCCACGTCTTTTCCAACTCTTAATATTATTCCCTACGTATGTAAAGTGGTCTCTCATTGTGGTTTTATTTGTGCTATTTGGATACTCATTTGCACATATCCTTCTGCAATTGCTTATTCATGTTTTTTTTTTTTCCTGTAGGGTTTCAATTTTCCATAGGATTTTCTTTTTCATTGATTTACAAGAGACCTTGTATGTTCTAGGTTATTAATATGTTGTTGATTTTTGATGTGGCAAATATCTTCTAGTTTGTCATATCTCTGTAGCTTTGTGGTATTCATCACTAAACAAAAAGCTTTAATTTTGATGTAGTCAAATTGATCCATTAACAAATTAACACATGGTTTATTTTCTGGTTCTTGTTTAAAAAGTCTTGTGTTAATTTTGAGTCATGAAGATATATTCCTACATCTTTGCAATTATCTTTAACTTGTAGATTTTAAAGCTGTCTAGAGTTTACATTTTTATATGGCATTAGCTTTATTTCCTCCATAGTAATTCAATTCCTTCCGTGTCATCTACTAAACATTTCCTTCTTCCCCCATTGCTTTGTTCCGCTGCCTTTATCACACAAAAAGTTGGTGTGCAACTATCTCTAAGCTCCTTCAGGTGGTTCACTGATCTATTGTCTAAATCTGTACCAGAACCATATTGCTTTTATTACTATAGGTTTTTTCAAGTCGAGTCTTCCTGACCCTTACCTTTGTTTTTCAGTTTCAAGATCAATTTAGCTATCCATGGATCTTTATTCCTTCATATAAATTTTAGAATTAGTATATTGAAACCATAAAAAAAATACAGCTGGAATGTTGATTAGGATCTCATCGAATATACAGATTAATTTAGGAATAATTGGTGTGTCTGTTATATTAAGCTGGTTAATTGGTATAGTTACTATATTAGGTTTACTAGGTTATACAAATTTATACCAGGAATATGGCATAAATCTCCATTTATTCAGATTATTAATGTATTTTTAAAAATTTTTAACGTTATTTTTGACTGCGCCCGGTCTTAGTTGAGGCATGCAGGATCTTTTGGTGCAGTGCACGGGCTTCTCTCTAGTTGTAGCGTGTGGGTTTTCTCTCTCTAGTTGTGGTGCGCAGGGTCCAGGGTGCGTGGGCTCTGTAGTTTGCAGCACGTGGGCTCTGGGTGAGGCACGCGAGCTCAGTAGTTGTGGCGCGTGGCCTTAGTTGCCCCGCGGCATGTGGGATCTTAGTTCCCTGACCAGGGATTGAACCTGCATCCCCTGCATTGTAAGGTGGATTCTTTACTGCTGGACCACCAGGGAAGTCCCCGGATTATTAATATCTATTAATAACTTTAAAAAATTCAGGTATTGTGTATTCACACAAGCTATTATTTTTTAAAGCACGGGGTTCGTTGAAACAAAATTTAATTGAGGAATCACTCTGAGGAGCTTCTGTCATATTCCATCGCAAATGTCTGTAGAAGTGTATCCCTTTCAGCCAGAGTTGGCGGGCTCGACTTCCATCTCCAATCTCCCTCTTAGATGGAGCTCTTCAGAAAATTTTAAAATCCCCAATCAATTAAAATGAATTAACTGCACCCCGGGGATATGATTTAAGACATGCACTTTGCCTGAGTAGAAAAATTTCAGTATGTTTCTAGTCCAAAAAACCTTCAACAGCATTCACACCCCAGGGAGCTCTGAAACCTTTGTTTTGCTTATCAAAATAACATGCATTAAGAAATGAGGAAGCTGGTAATGAGTTCTCTTTTGGAGAAAGACACAGGGCTCCTCAAACTTCTCCACTTGCATAATTTTGCAACAGGGAAAGGAAAATGTATACCACTAGTGGGTCTAAGAATCCAGCATAGTGTGGTCTGAGGCCAGTACAGATTTTGTTTTGAAGTCCTGTGTTTTAACAGTAAAACATTAATCAGAATTTTAATTCTTCTAAAGAATACATTGATTACAATTTTTTCCTCGGCATAACATAGGGTGAAGTAAAATGGATCCTGGGAAGTTGTGCTACACTGAACTCATGACGTTGCATGCTCCCAATCTCACTGCCAAGGGGGGTCAGTTTACAGAGAATAGCACTATAAATTTTTATTATAGTTTGCTTAGGGATTATTAGGGGCTGAATTGTGTCTCCCCAAAATTCGTATGTTTAAGCTCTGACCCTTGATACCTCAGAATGTGATCTTATTTGGAGACAGAGCCTTTCAAGAGATAATTAAATTAAAACAAGGTCATTAGAAGGGGCCTAATTCAAATGTGACTGGTGTCCTTATAAGAAGTGATTAAGACACAGACACACACAGAGGGAAGACCACGTGGAGATACAGGGAAAAGTCGGCTGCCTACAAGGAGTGAAGCCTCAGGAGAAACTAACCCTGCCGATACTTTGATTTTGGACTTCCAGCCGCTAGGACTGTGAGACCATAAGTTTCTGTGGTTGAAGGCTTGCCATTCCCCACCTGTGGTATTTTGTCATGACAGCCTGAGCAGACTTGTAGTTTAGATTTTTGAGGAGATATCTATGCCATCTTGCGGTTTTCCATCCTTCTTTGGCCCTTCTACAAACTCCTGGGTTCTTGGTGGGAAATAGACACAAGAAAGCAGTGAACATGGGCCGGAGCATGGTGAAAACTGGATGGTTTAGGGCGCATTGGCAGCTATGGGGAGAAAGGAACTCTGTCTAGAGGTGAAGTGGTGCCTTGCTAGAGAATTCTGAGGGAAGAGGGTGTGCTGATCCCTAGGCAGGGATTAGAATCGTGCATGAGAATGGGCGTTCTGTCTGGGCCAGGGCCTGGGTGGTGAACAGGACTCAGAGGCAACACAACAGTCCCAGGAAAGGGGACTGGGCAGAACAAGTTTGCGTCATGGCTGAGGTTTAAACTGAGAGCCCCTGGTGATCCAGGAGTACTGTCAGCATAGGGAGGTCAGTGAAAGATGGATTTCCTGGCCTGAACGAAGGATGAACTGGAGAAGAATTTGGGTGCAGGTTGCTGAGAGCTTGCCCAGTGCAAGACCTGTGGACTGGGGGTGGGAGACCCTCCCGAGTGTGTCTGGGCTCCAAGGCTGAGGAAACTGGGCTCAAGGTGGGGTCTGGTCATAAGAACCTGATAAGGGCACAGAGCAGAGCAGGGCGTTTACTTTCATACTCATGCTGATTTAATAAAGTGTAGGAGGGCTTATCTTGACTCAGGTACTGGGGAATGTGCCAGAAGATGAACGGACTTGTTTCCAGTCACATCAGCTACTGAAATGGAACTTTTTTCATTTTCCTGTCCCTGGACACTGAGCTGTTCTGGGAACTGGGGTGGGACATAGCCTGTAGGGGCAGGAAGAAACTTCAGCTTCTGCAACTTGGAGGGTGAGGGAAAGAATAACAGGCAGGTCATTCCAAGGGGTAACTTAGCAGTGGTTTTCGGGGTGAACTGCATTTGAGAACAAGGATCGTGAAGACGTTCTCTGAACGTGGACCCCGGGACTTGACATGTAGAATCTGTCCATAAGGTTGGGCGGTGGGAAGAGGGGTTGGCTGATGGCGACGTTGTAAAACCCAAAGCTGTAGAATTTGAAAACAAACAATTATTCTTGCAGAAAATGAGAGACCAGCTTCAAGTTTTCTTGTTAAAGACTTGTTTCTAAACAGCTGAATAATTACTGTCGTCTATTTAAGATTTCCAGATGGTTTCTAAATTTTTCTGCTTTCTTCAAAATTTCTCAGTCTTTTTACACTTGTCTCAAAGATTGCTATAACATTTCTAATTGGATCATTGCATTTACAACAAACATTTCTTGAAGGCCCACTCTGCTAAATGCTGGTGAGTGAGTTGCATAAAAGCTTCCACTGGTAGGAAGAGATGGAAGGGGTGTTATGTGAGTTGATGTCCTTAGGACATTTTTTTCATTATACTCACCATTAAATCAATATTGACAAATCAAATACTGATTCGATAAGTTGTCTAATTCTGGATAAAATAGCAAATTTCATAATTTTTTCATAAAAATGGTATTGGAAGTGGACCGTAAAATGCAGAATAGTCACAATTTGTGCCTTATTATTCTGCATAAGTACTATGGCTTCCTCTATTCTTTTGCAACGAAATTAAGGCTTTTTGAGGTTTCTCTAGTTTGATTTTTTCACTCAGAAAATTAAGTTCTGAGTGAAAAACACATCTCAAGCTCTCAGAGTAGCCACTGCTGTTATAATGTTGTCTTTTATAAGTATTTGTCTTTAATGTTGCAGTTTATAAGTATTTGTCATTAATGTTGCATTTTGGGTCCAGTGTAGGAGAGCGGGACCCCAGGCCTGCATCTCCAGCCCACCTGCCCAGCCTCACCTCATTCCATTCTTGCATCTTACTCCGGGGGACCATGCTTGAGGCCACCAAAGCTTCTTGCTTTTTCCAAGAAGTCTTATATTTCCTGTGTTGTTTGATCCCCTATTGATTCCATTTTATTAAGGGTCCTCATCAAGTATATATTTTCATCCTTGGGGTGCTCGTTGCATTTTTACTTCTCTTTTGGGGATCCGTATTTCTGTTTTAAATTATAGATATGTACTTATATAGGTATGTCCCTGTTCCTCCAGATAAACTATACTCCTTGCAGACTATGGCTGTTCAGTTAGATAAATAGATGGATAGCTAGATGAGTAGGTGGGTAGAGATACAAATATAAAAACAGATACAGAAATAGATGTGAGTATGGGTGCAGATATAGCTATTCCCTACTTAGTAGAATCCTGAGGACAGGGATTTTTGTCTGCTTTGATCACTGTAGCATTCCCAGCGTCTTGAACCTACCTGTTCTGGGTTAGATGCCCACCTATGCTCACCTGGTGCCTGGAGATTCCCCTCACTTGGCTGTACACTCCCGTTGAGTTGCCATCTCCTGTCTTCTGTCTCTCTTCCCCATTGCACCTCAAGATCTTTGAGAATCCTAAGGCAGGTCCATAAACCTCTTATTTTACAGCGTTTCTGTATCTTTCCACATGTGATAACTCTCATGACTCACTCTCTCACTCTGTCATGTCTTTGCACAAATGTCACCTTAGAAGTGAAGTTTTTCTGGACGTGCCAATCTAAACTTCAAGCGAGTATGCTTCCCCACGCAGCACTCTTGCCTCCTTTATTTTTTCCAAAATATTTATGACCGTATCATATAATTACTTGCATATTTTGTCTTTCCTGTCCCCCTGAGTCATGGACTCTGTACATCTTATTCGTAACCACTCTTCATGGTGGCACCTGCCAGATAACAAGTGCTCAAAAATGTTTGTTGAATGAATGGAAGACCACAATATGGTACCAAAATACATCTGAAGAGTCATTAAAAACTTTCATAATTTTTAAAGTAAATATTTAAAAATATATAAATAAATAAAAGTATTTAAAAGTAATTTTTAAAAACAATTAAAAAAATTAAAGTTTAATGATAGCTTTACATCAATGCTCTATATGTACCTCTCTATAGATTGGATTGAGCTAGTGAAGTTTGTTAAGTTCTGTGATGGGTCCCCTGCCATGGCCCTTCCCATTATTTGGGTGGAGATGCTGACAATGGTCACCCCACCCTGAGGATGGTCTGGAATGAGGGCTGACAGGAAGCTGGATCACAAAGATGGCTCTTTCTTTCCCAGGACTGATTTGCAATAATAGTTCCAGCAACCTGAGACAGGTGACTAACCCAGTGTGTGGGCCTGGCACATTCTCAATAGATGTTTCTGCAATGAAGAAAACTCAATAAGAATATATGTCTTTAATGCTTCCCAGAAGCATGGATTTCATGAATTAAATTTGAGGTTTATTTATAGTGTATACATTCTTCTAAATTAAATGCAGAAACTATGATTGTGAACATGCTTTTATAGAAGCTGTTTCTCTCTGTTACTACAAACTTTGCAAAGGGTTTGTAGCTTGTGGGAGTGGAGTTTAAGTGGAATACGAAGGATCCAACACAGGTCCGAGGTGGCATCTCTCTTAATAAACAGGTTTGGTTGGATCTGCCAATGCCCACACATGCAGAGGCTCAGGGATACCTCACTGAGGTATCCACGAGTTGCTAGGATTCCAGTTTCCCGTCAGCCCACTTGTAGGCGAGCCTGCAGTGCAGCCGCTGTGCCTTCTGCCAGCACTTTCTGAGCCCACAGCTCATCAACGTTCCACGTGATCTACAGCTTCCAGTTAATACATGTTTTTAGCCCAATTTTTAAGGATGCTGCAGTCTGGGGAGTTGAAAGACGACAAGTATTAGTTTCCAAAGATGTGAATTACCAAGACCTTGCCAAATTTCTCATGATCCTCTATTTTTTCCTGGATTAAAATAAGATAACCTCTCTATGTTTTTTAAAAAATAAATAATACCATATTGGGGGCTACACATTAAATTTAGAGTTTACAATAAGGGCTGCAGTGAGTGAAGGAATAAACTGAGAGGTGGTTTCATAGTTTATTTTTTTCCTTTGATACGTAATAGCTACTAAAAAAAATGGCCATGTAATGCACACTCACACACGTACATAAACACATACACATGTGTACCTTTTCAACAGTATAAGACTGGCCTCCCTACTGATTCCCACCTTCTGCATAAACAAGGACAAACGTGGACTGTGGGCCTCCACCTCACCTGGAGATGAGCAAGGCTGCTGGGTTTGCTGCAGGGCTCCAGGTAGACCAGCAGTCTCTCTTGCCTCTTCCCCTTTTCTACTTCATATCCTTCATTCTCCTTTTCTCCTTTGCACCTGCTCCCTCCCTTCTTCTCCTCTCATTGAACTTCCTTTTCCTCTGGAGAGAAAAGGATGGAGGGAGGGAGAGGTTGACCTTTTCTCTGTTCATAACCCAGAGACCATTTTTTCCCATTTGGAACGTGTCTTCTTGGGTTCTGAGATTTTCATTGTTTGTATTATCTTCTTTGGGTGACTATGTGTATGGGGTCATCGGCACCCGCCATGCCTCTCCTGTTCAGAGCATTTCGGTCCTTTTTTCCAACCTCCTTTCCACCTTCTGAACCGTTAAAATAATGGGGTTGTATATATAGGGTTCTTCAAAGTCTTTTGCAGTTCCATTTTTGGGGTCACCATGAGTCTTTCTTTCACACCTTGGCGAGAGTGAGAAGACAGATTGAGAGGAGAGGCAGAGAAGTGCAGGGAGGATGGGCAGAGGGATGCTTCCTGCTATGGCCTAGACCACCAAGGTCTGTCCCAGCCCCCCCAAGACCTGGACGTCCTTTCCTCTGCCATGTCACCCTCCCCACCCATGGAACATCCCTGAGTACCGACCGTGAGACCTCGGTGGTCCAGGGCACGTGGACTTCCAGCCACCTGTGACACACGAAGCATTCAAGCGGATCAGGGGCTACACACACGTTAGATTCGGATGCATAATTCACTCTTCATTTTACCTGTTCTCATTGGTCTCATTTTCCCCTCTGTGTGTCATTTATTTATTGTGGTAAAACACGTATAACATATAACGTACCATTTTGACCATTTTTAAGTGTACCTTTCAGTGGCACTGAATACATTCGCATTGCACCACCATCACAGCATCCTGTGTGTGTCATTTTCACATGTACATTACAATAACGTATTTTTTGTTGCCTGGGGATATTTCTGGGCAGTGATGAGCTTTCAAAATAAAGGAGAAGTTTAAGTGTAATTGTTCTACAGAAAAGAGCCAAAACTCAGTGAGGTTTTAAGCGGGCGATTCAACTGGACCATTTACTCCTCACGGCCAGCAGAGGGGGCCAGTGGGCCAAGCCTTGTGGAGCTGCTGTTCCTTCCCCTCCTGCGCTGAACCCGGGGAGGACAGGCCAGGCAGATGCAGGAGATAAATCAGCATCACCAAACAAGCACCACGCTATACAAGGAAAGCTGGGGCCAAACAATGGTTTAGTTGTTCACGGTAATTTTCTCCACCGCTTTTCATTGGTGAGAGAAATCACCAGGGAAGAATGATAATTCTCTCCTCTCTTCCAGGGTCCTTCTTTCTTTGATTCTCAGCCTTCTTGCCTCAGAGGGCAGTTAGTAGCATTATTTGGGCATTTTAAACTAGATGGACTGTCCTTGGGGCCACTCAAGTCAGGGAGAGAGACCCTGCAATGTGTTTCCCACGTTGATGAGAAATTTAATTTGATTTAAAGAAAATAAAGAAATAGGCAGGGGTGGGGGAACTCCTTGTTCCTGGAATGGTGTGGAGCCTATCTGTGAACACTGGAATCGTCACAGTTACTGTTTCTGCATGGCACGCACAGCTGCTCATCATGTCACTTAGGGAAGACGCGAAAATCAGAGCTTCCAGCCTCCCAGTTCCCATTGTGGGTCCAGCTACGAATAACAGAAGACCAGTCCATTTGCAGGGAGAGTTTATATGGAACAGCCATGTTCCCTTGTCTACAGGCAGCTAGAACATTTTTAGCAAATTACCCAGAGTACAGGGAAGAATTCTTTAGAAAATAAAACCCTGGCAATGAGAGCCACAGATAGTCAGATCAAAATGGATGGGTATTGTCAAGAAAGAAAGTAAAAAGGACAACTCATTTATTTTTAAACCTGATAATCTAGAATTAGCTGAGAAGAAAACTCAAACACAAAGAGACAAAAAAGCAAAATACAAGCCCCAAACCCCCATGAGCCTCCACAAACCCTTACTAGAAAACAATTCATTATCTAACAGATGAAGTGCTTCTTCTCCCTTGACCATTCACTGCTTCTCATCGACAATTTCAGAAGCCAGAGACAAAAAAAAAAAATCACAAAAACAAAACAAAACAAACAGAGCCACCCAGCAAACACCAGAAACCTGTTCTGAGTTGCTTTTTTTATCATCCTGTCGTTGAGGTGCATTTGATGTGCCAGATCATCTTGTTTCCGTGATAGCCAAAATGCACTGAACTTCGGAATTCTCTTTCTTTCCTATCTGTCGATGGAAAATGAAGTTCTTTATGCAAATCATTGCCTTACGCCTGACCATCTTGGGTCTATGTAACGGGGTTGCTGACATTTCTTTGACCTCCTAGTGGAATAATTAGGTGCTCTAGTTACCAAGCAACAGGAAGTCGGACGACCCAGGAGCAGAGAGTCCTGGGCGGGCTCCATGGAAGGATGGAGTCTACTTCTGAAGAGCCTCCACCTGAGTGGGTGCAGGGAGCTCCTGCCCCAGGGACTGATGCTCTCAGGTGGCCCACTCACCGCCCCCGTCCCTGGACAACACATGGACAGGATGCCAGCCTGCCCATCCCGGGTTCAATGGCACCTTAGGTGCAGAATTCAGCAAACTGTTTTTGTATGTTCAGTTATTGATGCTACTGTGATTAAGAAAGCACACGTAACATGAGCTCAGCCTCTTAAAAACGGTCACAGTGCTGTTACTATAAGCACAACGTTGTACAGCGGATCTCCGGAACTTTGTCATCTTGCACAACTGAAACTTTGTACCCACCAACCAGTGGTTCCCCATTCTCTCCTCCTCCAGCTCCTGGAAACCACCACCCTACTCTCTGCTTCTATGAGTCTGACCACACAGAGATCTCGCAGAAGGGGGTCGTGCCGGCTGTGTCCTTCTGTGACGGGCGGGCTTATTTCATTTAGCATCAGAGCTACTCAGAGTGCAGGGTCCTGGGAGGAGACACCACAGGTTCACTTCCCTGGTGCTCCCTGGTTCACAATGAAGTGAGGCTGAGCCCCTGCCGTGGGGATGGGGGTATTTCTGATTGATGGGTTTTGTGGTCCAGACTGTGAAACCCCCAAGAAGAAAAATACAGCATCAGGAGATTGCCTCTTCCTTCCAAATTCTGTCTCATAAACCGAACAACTTCCTTTTTTTTTTTTTTTTGGGGTGCGCGGGCCTCTCACTGTTGTGGCCTCTCCTGCTGCGGAGCACAGGCTCCGGACGCACAGGCTCAGCGGCCATGGCTCACGGGCCCAACTGCTCCATGGCATGTGGGATCCTCCCGGACCAGGGCACAAACCCGCGCCCCCTGCATCGGCAGGCGGACTCTCAACCACTGCGCCACCAGGGAAGCCCCAACTTCCTTTCTTAAAAAAATTTATTTTTGTCTGCGTTGGGTCTTCATTGCTGCGTGGGGGCTTTCTCTAGTTGTGGTGAGCGGGGGCTACGGTTAGTTGTGGCGCATGGGCTTCTCATTGTGGTGGCTTCTCTTGTTGCGGAGCACGGGCTCTAGGCACATGGGCTTCAGTAGTTGTGGCTCGTGGGCTCTAGAGCACAGGCTCGGTAGTTGTGGCTCACGGGCTTAGCTGCTCCAGGGCATGTGGGATCTTCCCGGACCAGAGATCGAACCCGTGTCCCCTGCATTGGCAGGCGGATTCTTGCCTCTGCGCCATCAGGGAAGTCCCCCTAATAACTTCTTAACATGGCGTGTCAAGCATACCCTGCAGCTGGAGAGACGTGGGATGCAAGGTTGGATAAACCCCCAAATGGATATTTGTTTAGGCCCCAAACTCCCAGACCATAAAGGCCCCTTCCCAGAATGTACACTGTGACGATGCCTGGTGTAGAGATTATGTGATTATGAAGAGCTTCGGATTACTTCTATACTTTTCTATATTTTTCAAATGTTCTACATATAACATTACCTCTATATTAGCAAATACAAACATGTAAGCATGTATGCATGTAGGTATCCTTGTGTATATGTTGTATATGAGGATATATGTGTATGTGTGTATAATGTCCAAGGGTTTGAAAAAATGAGTTATTACCACTCATAAGTATAAGTAGAATAAAGCTACTTATTCTTCCAAGGAGACAAGTGGAAAAACTCACTTCTGAGCAGTGATCTAATTTGATCCCCTTGATGGGGATTATCTAGAGGATTTAGACTCAGAAGATAGGAATTGTGTGCTTGGCCCTACCGTGGACCATCTGCATATTTCGGCCACTCCCTGAAGACTTAGATTCTTCAGCTGTAATTTGTGAAAATGAAAGCCAAGATTCACCGAGCAGGTACCATATTTCAGGCCTGCTAAACATTTTCCCCTGTTAAGGTTACACAAAGCCTGAGAGGGAGGTTCTGGTTTCACCCCCGTTTCCGCTGAGTATCAGGTGACTTGGTGAAGCTGCCCAGGGTCCTTTTGCTCCCACCACCAGGCTGTCCTGCGCCTCAGGATGGGGTGATGGGAGACACCCCACAGGAATGTGTGAGACGTGGAAAGTAGATGGCACTGGAGAGCCTCTTGGGAACTAAACAGCATATCAGAACTGGTTATTTAAAATTCATTTAACGTTTTGATTCTTGTAGTAGAGTCTATGTTCTTGGTACTTGCTAGGTCTGAAGTGAGAAGTCTGCCTTCTTATGGGTTCTGGCTGTGTTTATAGGACTGGCAGGTTCTACTTAGACATAGTGATTACCTGGACTGTATCTCTTTCAATGGACCCCCTCCTGTTCCTCTGGCATGGATCTGGCCTGTGAGGATGTGAGTGACCAGGGCCTCCTCCCAGGCCATGGGGAAAAGTCTGAAAGAGGCCTAAAGTCCGGGGTGTGATACTGGGAAAGACTTCAAATTTTTTCCTTCCCCGTTTCTTAGGAGCAAAATGTCGATGCTATGTTAGAGCTAAGGTTTAGCACATATGACCCCAGAGAAGGTAATGTATAGACTGATTTACATCCATATTCAAGAGGGTGGCTATTTCACTCAGCTTGGACTGCTCAAACAAAATACCATAAGCTGGATGGCTTATAAATAACAGAAGTTTATTTCTCACAGTTCTGGAGGCTGAGTGTTCGAAGCCTGGGACCAGCACGGTCAGAGGTGAGGGAACCTGCTACTGGTTTACAGATGGCCTGCTTCTTCCTGTGTCCTTACATGGTGGAGGGAGGGCTCGTTCTCCTAGCTTTCTGGCTTCTTCTTATAAGGGTACTAACCCCATTCATGAGGGCACCACCCTCATCATCTCATTACCTCCCAAAGGTCCCACCTCCACATACCATCACACTAGGATCAGGGTTTCAACATATGCATTTTGGGGGAATGAAAAGATTCAGGCCATAGCAGTGGCTGATATAAAATCCTTGCTGACGGTAGGTTTGCCAAAAAAGCTTTGTTAATCATTTTAACTAGCAACTACTCTAGAACAAGAGTAGGAAAGTCAAGTTTGTTTCTCCCTGACGTAGACATACTCAGAACCTAGTCTTAGGGTCTTCAAAAGTGATGGCTAATCGACTTTCGACTCATTGCATTTAAAGCAGTAGCTTGATATAAATATCGGTCAAGACTAAGCAGCATAGGGACTTCCCCAGTGGCGCAGTGGATAAGACTCTGCCTGCCAATGCAAGGGACACAGGTTCGAACCCTGGTCCAGGAAGATCCCACACGCTGCGGAGTAACTAAGCCCATGCATCACAACTACCGAGCCTGTGCTCTAGAGCCTGCAAGCCACAACTACTGAGCCCACGCACCACAACTACTGAAGCCCACACACCCTAGGGCCTGCATGCCACAACTACTGAGCCCGCTTGCTGCAACTAATGTAGGCCATGCGCCTAGAGCCTGTGTTCCACAAGAGAAGCCACCGCAATGAGAAGCCCGCGCACCGCAACAAAGAGTAGCCCCCTTTCGCCACAACTAGAGAAAGCCCACGCACAGCAACGAAGACCCAATGCAGCCAAAAATAAATAAAATTAAATCTTAAAAGAAAAAAAAGGGCTTCCCTGGTGGCACAGTGGTTGAGAGTCTGCCTGCCGATGCAGGGGACACGGGTTCGTGCCCCAGTCCGGGAAGATCCCACATGTCGCGGAGCAGCTGGGCCCGTGAGCCATGGCCGCTGAGCCTGCGCGTCCGGAGCCTGTGCTCCGCAACGGGAGAGGCCACAGCAGTGAGAGGCCCGCGTACCGCAAAAAAAAAAAACAAAAAAAAAAAAGACTAAGCAGCATAACAGAGTGAAAAGAATTTTGAAAGAGGCTCCTGTAATCCTAAATCCTAGTCACTGCATGACCGAATGATCACAACAACTCTACAATGTTTCTTATGTCTAAATTCAAACTAATTCTAACAACTTTGGTCTCTTGATGATCATACATATAAAAACAAGACCACTCTGTAGCTTCATTGATTGTGTGAAGCCTTCTTGGCTATAGGCAAAGGCATTCCGTGGTGACAGGGTGGATCTCTGTTCGGATGTCAGCACCCATGTTTTCAGTCAACACACTTACTGAAATATAAAGAGGAAGCAGAAGTTAATTCTCTGCCCTCAAGGACCTCACAACCCAGTGAAGATACCCACAGCCCTGGAAACAGTTACTCTGTGTGTGTGTGTGTGTGTGTGTGTGTGTGCATGTGTGTATGTGTAAGGTAAGAGGCAGCTTGGGTCAGGGTGTAACGGAACCATTTTTGGACTAAATGTATTTCTCTGTGACTTTGGAGATGGCCTGGCTGTGCCAGAACCACACACAAATACGGTTTAAATTATGTGCAATTAGAAATTTCCCTTTTCCCCCTTCGTCTGGTTTTGCTCATCTCTAATTTCATTTCTTGTTCTCATGCCCACCATCTAGCCTGGCAGCAGCTTAGAAGAACAATGTCTATAAAATTAAATTCACAAACACCTGGGAAGCTCATTCCGAAAGTCCAGCCCCAATGTAGGCTCGACCCTGGGCTGCAGCCATCTGGTAGACCTAGTAATGAGAGCAGGGAGCAGAGTGACCCTCTGCAGGCCGGCCTTTTGAACTGTGTCTGGCAGCGGGAGGGTGTGGCAGGAGGGCTAGCTGATGTACTAAGAAACTCTGAGGATGGTTGGAAACCCTCAGTTTCCTGTTTCTGGAACCATAATCCCAAGTCTTAAGCAAAGAAACCTTGGCAGGAGAGCCTGACTTTTTAATAAAGTCAAGTCCAAGGCTTAATAAGTTGCTTCAAAACACCCAGTACTAAGAATCCAGGATTCCAGGAACCTTATTTCCATGATCTTTGCACTCTGCCAGTTTTCTTAGGGCTTGAAGATCTCTAATCATTCATCTCCCCCCATGCCCCCCCCTTTTTTTCTCCAGCTGAATAATTTGGGTTGTGTAAAACAGAATTACAACAGAGGATTGTTCTGAGCCTTTTGGTGGATTGGCTATATAACAGGCCTTTTAATTCCCAAGAAAATTGCTTGCTCTGTGCAAAATATACTGTCCCATTCACTTCTCAACATAGCCATTTTTATTCTGACACAGTTTCCTTTCAAATTCAACATACAGTATGTAAATGTGAGCCAACAGCCAAAAACTTCTTTTTAAAATGGAGACTGTTAATATTTTTCTTTGAAGAGCATCACCTCTTTTAGACAGGAAATTACTGTCAACTTTCTTGCTGCCTGGCAGTAGTTAACTGAGATTTTTCTCCCATTTTTTGAAAGGAAATATTGTGCCAGGGACCATTTGTAGAAATATATCTATACTTAAAAATCATTATCTTCAAAACCTGGCATCAGAAGTCATTGATGGTGCTATATTCACAGCAAGGAGCTGGAGTCCAGGTTAAACATCTTTCTATTGTATGTGAACTTGGTAACTCTTGGTCTATTTTAGACTGCTTTATTTCAGTGTAATTATTATGGTTTCTAAAGGAGTTTCTGTGTAATTACCACATAGTTTGTTTCATGGTAACTATGCAATTAACTTGTCCCTCTTCTCTGAATGGAAAATACTATAATTCTAATACAAATGGTTTGGGTGCTAGTTTTCTCAACTGTACTTTAAAAATATCTGTATTTTAAGTGCTTTATTCATTTTGTCCCTTCTCCTTCTTCAAATAATATATTTGGTTTAGTTAATTATTTTTTGCTTTTTTAGACCAAAGAAAGGCTAAAGGTTTATTGAGTAGCCCCAAATTATCAAGAAATCTTTTGGGACATAAAAAATAACAATGGGAATTAAATTATCCCCAGAAATGAATGCTGGATGAGGGTCCTTAAAGAAATGGTTGCGATCTGATAGAAGTCAGGGTGTGAGCCCAAATGAAAACGGATACACTTGTCTTTGTTTCTCCTTATGTTAGCATTAGCTGTGGGAGGGAATTTGCTTGATTTGGGCCCTTTGTATTTTCTGCTGCGAAGGTGAGGGTGGTATTTGGAGAATTTCCCAGGGGACATTCCCTCCTATTGTTTAAGGTGCGGGGTGGGAGACGGAACTGTGCACTAATATGAGGCTTTGAAAAGGGAAAGTAATCCCGGTGCTAATTACAACCTGGAGGAAGATGGGAAGTGTTGAGCATAGATTTTTTTTGCAAAATCACTTTGACTGCACCCATCTGTATGACCAGCTTGAGTAGCATTTATAAGGCCCATTGAGATGACTGATTAATTAATTTCTAAAAGCAAGTCAACTTATGTGTCAAGCTGTGGACCCCATGGAAAGCCTTAGGCATAAGTCTTACTCATTTAATCTCATAAATCCATCTGTCCATCCGTCTTTCCCAGCATCCAATATCTACGGACTGCCCAGGGACTGGTGTAAAGAGGTTATGCTCCCTGCCCCTGAGGACCTAATAGCCCATGTAGGAGGTAGAGGGGGTGACACTGATTAGGAGAGAGCACCTCAATGGCAAAAGAAGATATGCTGTGAGGACCACTCACTCATCCTATGAATATTCTACTAATGTCCTGAGCATCTCCTATGGGCACCAGTCTTGGTCCTGGAGATACAACAGAGAATGGGACCCATAAGCTCTCAATCCTTATGGTGCTTCCATTCTAGTAGGGAGACAGAAAGTAGACAGGTTGGTGCCTAAAAGTCTGCATCATTTGCAGGCGATGCCATGTTCTGCAAGGGTGGGGGAAGGGATGAGGACAGGAAGGTCTGTGCTGGGTAAGGTGGGGAGGGAAGGTGTCTCTAAGAAAGTAACATGTGAACAGAGACACAAAAGTCAGGGTGTGAAACTTGGGAAGGTCCAAAGGAACCACAGACTCTGAGGTGGTATCAGCAAGTGCTAAAGTGTAGAGGAAGGTTTTTCAAAGAATATGGAGGATGGAGAGAAGTGAGCCAGGGCGAGAGCCAGTGGGAATGAAGCTGGAGAGAGGCTGAGTGGGAACATGTGGTGAGATCACATGAACATTGCAGAGAACTTCGGTTTTATCATTTATTTGTTTATTTTTGTGGGGCATGGGGAGTTGTGGGAAAATTTTGGGCAGGAGAAAGACAAGGTCTGATTTTTTTTTCTAAATACTACCCTTTGGTTCCCACATCGAAATGAGATCACAGGTGGAGAAAGAGAGGAAGCAGATGACATTCTGCAAAGTATTCCGGGTGAAGGACGATGGAAGCTGAGGTGGGGTGTTTGTGATGGAGGCTGTACAAAGTACAAAGAAGCTTCTGGGTATGTTTTGAATATATAGCCAATAAGTCTTGCTGCTGAGTTGGATGCACAGGGCAGAGAATGAGAGGAGGCACAGACGGTTTGAGCTTTGGCTTGAACAACCAGAATAGATTTGCTGAAGTGGGGAGACTTTGGGTGTAGCAGGGTTGGAGCAGATGAACCAAGGTTTATCCTTGGGCATGTTGTGTTTCACATGTCTCTTTGACATCTAAGTGGAGATATTGAGTAGGTAGTTGGATACATGAGTCTAGAGTTGGGGATGGGGATTGAACTGGGAATATAAATTAGGGAACTGTTAGCATGCAGGAGGCATTTAGAGCAAAGAGACTGGATACGCTCATCAAAAGAATAAGTGTAGGAATAGAAGAGGTCTGGAGACTCAGGGTGGGGCACCCAACGTTGACATGTTGGCAAGAGGAGAAAGAGCAGGGATGAGCTGATGAGGCTGAGAAGATGCACGTGGGGAGATAGAAGGAAAGCCAGAGGGCTTGAAGTCAGGGAAGGCAAGTGAAGGAAGTGTTTACAGGGAAGTTATGACCACTCAAGTCAAATGCACTTGGAGGTCAAGGAGGATGAGGGAATGGAAGTCACTATCATTCCTGACAATTTCGAGACTAAATAGAGTGGGTTCAGTGGAGTGGGAGGTGAAGAGGTGGACATAGCCAGCATAGACTACTATTTTGTGGAGTTTTGCTATGAAGAGGAGAGATATGAGATGGTAGATGAAGGTGAGTGTGAGGCCAAGGGAGATATTTTAAAGACGAGAGACATTACAGCACATGTATGGGTTAAGGAAGTGATTCCATAGAGAAGAAAGGATTTGACAATGTACAAGAGTGAGATGACTTCTAAAGGATAGGTGGGGGGTGGGGGCCGGTGCAGAGACCAAAGGAGGGGTGAGAAGAATAGTTCTGCCCAGAGGGAAAGCAGTGTATGTGGGCGTAGAGGTAGAGAGGGAGGGACTGATGTTGGAGAAGAGAGCAGAAGAAATCTCCGAAGGGCAAGTGACTTGAGACTAACCCGGAGTCTCCAGCTGAGCCGTCCTATGACCTGGTCCCTGATCCAGGCTGACACTCCTAGCTCAGGTGCTCTCTACCTCCAAATTTGGTAGCTTCTACCTTTCTCCTTATCCCAGCCAGTAAGGCTTTTATTTAGCTTCGACTTCCAAGGGAATACTTTGTCTTTGACATACTTCATTTCATTCGGGATTTGCCCTTGCTTTTCTGGTCGTAGGCAGAACAATGGCTCCTCCCACCTGACGTCTGCATCCTGGTTTCTAAAACCTGTAGATATGCTCCTTTGTATGACAAAAGGGACTTTTCCAGGTTCAATTAAGGATTTTAAGATGGGGGGATTATTCTGGATTTTCTGGGTGGGCAGACACAGGGTCTTTATAAGAGGGAGGCAGGAGGGTCAGAGTCAGAAAAGGAGACATGACAATGGAAACAGAGGTCGGAGTGTTGCACTCTCAAGATGGTGGCTGTAAACTAATGGATGTGGGCAGATTCTAGAAGCTGGAGAAGGCAAGGAAACGGATTGTCCCCTAGAAGATCCAGAAGGAATGCAGCTCTGCTGAAACCTTAATTTTAGTCTTGTAAGGCTGATTTCAGATATCTGACCTCCAGGACAATAAGATAATCAATGTTGTTTTAAACCCCTAAGTTTGTGGCCATTTGTTACAACAGCAACATAACTAATACATCTTTTATGAGAATTTGCCAGGTCTGAGATCCATTTTTTTGAAGACTGGTTCCCATTCATATGGTGCACCGTATGAAATCATTGTAAAATCTCTGTGAGAGCGCTGGGCTACAAATTGTTACTCCTCTTTTGGCGATAAGGACAGGCTGGTGACAGCAATGGTGGGCAGACAGTGCCTTTGGCATCCATCATATTGGGGGCCAGTCACCCCACGGGCATTGACACACTAGCCCCAGCTTCGACTTTTGCTTTGACGATGTTCACAGTAAAATGAGCCGTTTCAATAAGCGTTGTGGCTAAGACAAGGAGAAGGGATAGTCTTAGCTCTGTGTTCTGACTTGTGCCACAGTGGCCAAGGCACAGACCCACATCTTCCTGCCCCTCCTCTCAAACGGAAGGTCTGTAGGATCGGTGGGGCTGGCTTCAGAGTAGGACAGGTCAAAGGCCTTCCACTTCACTTCATTGGGATTTACAACATCTTTCTCTATAAAGTTGGGACTTCTCCAAGGGAATTCCAAGAAGGCTGCCATTTGGTGTGGCTTTCGTCATTGCTGTTGCTCTTAAACTAGTTTAGCTTGTTCATTGCCATCCTTCTCTAATATTTTTGTTACTAAAATTAGTATGTTCATTTCCTCCATGTGGACCCTTGGACGATTTTGTGATGGGTGAAATTTCAGAAATCAGAGATAGATGTATATTGTAATAAATAAAGAGCATTACCTATTGGGGCCGTGGAGTCAATGGACTATTTCCCATAGTACTCCATACTTTCTCATAGTATTTTCTTTTCCATGAACTCTCGACTTCCAATGCGACTACCCTTTGTGGTTAGAAACAGAGGGAAGCAATAGCATTCTGTTTCTCTCACTTATAAGTCAGCCTCGAAGCTACAGTCCTAAAGTGAGAATTAAAATCTCGTCCACTCATAGCTCTGCAGTCAGAAGATCAGGCAGTCTCCAGGCTTTGGTAAATAGTATGAAATGAGATATATTTGCCATCTGCTCTGACAATAAAGTGAGCCCATAAGTTACAAAAACAAAGAAAAAACATGAATGCAATATGGCAGAACCTGCATGAAACCTCTGTGGTAAGTTCCAAGTTAGTCTCTTTAGCCATAAAGGAAGGAGGCAAAGGACTCTGGTCAGTGAAGTTTCTGTTCTTACCTTTGGTCAGGTAAGGGGGTCAAAGCATCCAGTTCAAGTCATTGAGGAAGGGCTATTTCAGAACTGCAGCCTCTTTTGTCTGTGAGCACAGGAGCCCCAGAAGACGGATGGGGAACCTCTGAACGTGGCCGTGGTGGAAATCCCCAGCTGGCAAGAGATGGATGGGCTACTTCCAGCACATGGGTGAGGCATAGCTGTACCTCTGCAGCCAACACCGTCTCTATCAGTGGACCAACAGCTCCGGGCACCTCTTCAATGAAGCCGTTATTAGACAGCCTCCACTCCCACCACAGTGGGGAATTGATCACTGCTTCTGGGTTTCCACCGTATGTCTCTCACCCTTTCCTGGACCTGCGGCTTGCATGTCGCTGTCCTGGTTGGGTTGCAGGCTTCTTAGGAGCTGGGTCAGTGTGTTATTCATCCTGTCTCCCCAGCGTGCCTCCCAGTGCCTGGCTCATCACTGAAGCCCAGTAAACGCTGGGCGCATGAATGAGGGGGATCCTCTAAGTTGGGGGTTGGCAAAATAAGGCCTTTGGACCAAATCTGGCCCTCAGCCTCTTTTTGTAAATAATTTATTTTGTAAATGAATGCATGAATTTTGTCTAGGGTACCATACAAAGGTGGAGTTGAGTAGTTGCTGCTCTATAACCACAAAGCCTAAAATATTTGCCCTCCGACCCTTTACATTAAATGTTTGGGTCACATGCTCTAAGGCAATTTGCATCTGCTCTTGGTGATTGTATCGTAAAGCAAATTATAATGACGTATTGAGACGCTTTTGGAAGTTTCCTCATGTGTCCTTTGAAATTATCAGAGACCGCCTAAGCCAAATAAATTCAGGGTTGAGAATTAATACAAATTGCTCCCTTTGTTTAGGACCGGACTGTCCTTGTAATCTGAAGGATTTCCTGCCCCACAAAGTCTGGGGAGGGCTCAGCGGGGTTAGATTTCGGCGGGAAATACTGAAAACTGCTTTCTGACCCCAAATAATTTCTTTGTCCACTCGTGCAGACCACCTAAAATGTCATCAACTACCCCTGTGGGGATGAAGAATATTATCGTTTTATATTTCTATCAAAATGCTTTCCTCTTCACTCTGGTTTAGATCAGTGACGGTGATGAAACAGAGGCTTTGAGAAGGTGGATCTGTGTGGCAGCAGAATCATTTTGGAGTTGGGACCATTTGGAGGCAGGAAGGCCTGGGTGGCTTCTTAGAGCTGGGACTTTAAGCGATGGAAGGGCAGCAGGCTCTGGGAGATGTAGGGAGAGGCACATAGGGAGGTTCACAGGAGTATATGTAGATGGGTGACAAGACACATTTCTCCACTTCTGGTGTGTGCCCTGGGTCCCCTGCTGTAATCAGGACCTTCACACCAACTGGACAGATACATATAATCCAGTGGCTCCCAATGGAGGGCAACTTTTCCCCCTTAGGGCACATTTAGTAATGTCTGGAGATATTTTTGGTTGTCAAATCTGGCGGGGATGGGTGCTGTGGTCTAGGGAGGAGAGGCCAGGGATGCTGCTAAATATCCTACAATACACAGGACAAACCCTCCTCCCACACACACAGCAAAACGTCATCTGGCTCCAGACGTCAGCGGTGCTGAGGTTGGAAAACCCTGATCAAATCCTTGGCATCCCCACACACTTCCTTTGACATTATGAAAGATGTGTGGAGGGAAGCTATGTGTGGAGAGGTACATGCTTGGCTGGGGCCTCGTGCAAATTTTTGTCTAGGAGGTTGCAAAGTAATACGATGGGGCATCTACATTCTGTTTTGGAAGAACAGGAAGAATTATCTTGTCACCACAGGCCAATTATCCTGTGAATATTTTGGCTGCACATTAAGTGTTGCTATGTAATTGCAATTAACATGTAAGTGATCTAGGGTTTCTGGTGCATGTCATTCCAACGCTGAAAAATACATGACTAACTTACGGTGACAGCTGCACATGTGTGACTTATGACTAAGGAAGAGGTGGCACTGGAATCAGCCACATTGTTGGCTCCTTACCTGACCTCCGAGCTCTCCTATAGTCCTGTTTTTAGATGAATTTTAGGCAAGAATGTACAAAGGGGCTTGAAAAGCAGTGGTAAGTTATCCACATTGAGAGCGGTCATGTGAATGTGTGATTTTTCTTAGACACACTTTAAGGTCCAACAGTGATTCTTTTGAAAGGTCAGCACATTCTTGGTGGCAGGGAAGAGTCTATCTCTCGTATGAACAGAATACACTTTCTCTTCTCATACCTTAAAATGTTCCCATCTGGATTAAAAAAAAAAAACACACAACATTTTTAAACAAATGTAGACGTCATTTTTCTTAGTTCTTAGGCGTGTACATTTTTCTGTAATGCTTAACTCTGATAGAGCTCCCGTCACTGTGTGCATTTCAGTATCTACCAAAACAATAACCTCTACCCTGAACTTTCAATAATGAGGTGCTAATTTTCTACAATGAGTAAATTTTCTGAAAATGTTGTATCTTGAATTGAATTCCCTTTCTCGTCTGTAGTCATGTGTAGCAGTGAAATAGGGAAGTTAGAGAGGGTGTTTGATTGTTGAGTGGGCTTTGGCCAGACCCTGGTCTGCTACTTAATCAAGGTGGAGTGCCCTGGGGTGGTGGGTGTGCTCGGCTTCCTGAGAGCAGCTGGTTCCTGCGAACCCTGGTTGCCCTGTCTTGCACATAGTTGAGATTCAGGCTGGTGGGGACACCCCAGCTCTGCTGCCCATCCTTCTGGATCTAGGAACTCAATTTCATCAGAGCCCGTGGGGATCCTCAGGCCCTTAATTTTCCTTAACACTTGATAAACCTGCACAAACTCAAAGTGTAAACCCTCAAGTGAGGGTGCTGGTTTCAGTAATTCCAGCACCTGGGCTCTTCCAAGGATGAATCAGTTGTGGTCCCCTGTCCCACTATCCATGTACCCCAGCCTGGCTTCCCCCATCTTCACCCAGCAGCATCTTCTACTTACCCAGGCTCACTCGGGTTGGTTCCTGGTGCCAGAGGTCTTTATCTGATCTGTATCATCAGCCACCAGACTGTATGACTGTTTTCACTATTTCTTTAACATGCCTCCTGCATCTATGCATTTTCTTTGGGCTCCCATAGCCTCACATCCTAAGTCAGGTCTGGGCTGCTGCAGTAAACTTGTTTCCAGGCCACCACATCCTGGATGCTAGCAGCCAGCTTCATCTTTTAAAGCATGAGCACACAAAACAAAACGCAAGGGAAAAAGCATCTTCTGACATGAGAATCCTGCATTTACAAAAGAGATAATCATTGCTTATTTTACTCTCATTATGCTTTTCCATATCGAGTTTTAAAAACCAAATCAAAACTGGTCTCAGATCAGCTGTGCAGACCCTGCTGTTACTAATCACTGATCTTTTTGTGCTTTAAAGCATTTAAAAACATTTATATATGCGTTGTCTCGCCTGGAGCACTTAAAGGATAATTTGACTGGCCAAAAAGAGTTATTTGCACACAGTTTTCAGCAATGTACAGAAAATACCTATAGAATTGTATAAAGTGATATTTGTGCACTGTCTGTGATTTTGACAATATGGTCTTTATTACACACTTTTATGGTCAACACAGGACCAAAAATGAAGTCTCACTCTGAATCCAAACCCCTTCCCCAGATCCGCTTGCTGGCTTCTGCACCCATCAGCTTTCCCGTATCCTATCTAATTAAGCTCCAATCCTGCTATGTCCCTTCTGTAAAACCATTCCATAATGGTTGCATCTAAGCTGCCAGTGTAATAATCTAGATAACGGCACACTTTGTGAGGATCACTGATTATAGCTGCATAGTTATAATCCACGCTGTGAGCGTTTTCATTTTCAGAAACACAATAACGTATTTTTCACCCCAATTTGAACCCAGCATGTGATCTTATTTTCTTCCCAGGAGCTGTTTTTTTTTTTTTTCTTCTTGCTACTTTTGCTGCCACCATCTGTCAAAACGCTGCTGGGGAAACCTCTCTGGTTTATCGCCCACGTATTTATGGTACTTTGCCTGTGCCCCTGGACTCCGTCTCCTCAGGCTTCATTAACGTTCACTCACCTCATTCAGCACTTATTGCATCAGGAGACAGATCCAAGTGCCTCTGGGTTTATCTCGCACATTCCAGTTCTCAGAATTAGAAACATTCACAGTCCGCTTTCTGCTTAAGACTGCTCGCCTGTCTAAGGTCTTGGTAGGATGCCTTGTGCTTGTCCTCAGCTCTGAGGAGGTGACATACCTGCTCAGCGTGAGGCCACCCTGGTGGTCCTGCTGATTTGGGCTGATGTAGCCACACTCGGATCCCCTTTGGCCCGTCCAGGGAGCAGTGGGGATGTGGGTGGCTGGTTGGCTGTCTCACGGGGGACGAGGGGGATGGAAGAACTGGCCCCGCCCTCTCTTGCCCTGATCTGACCAATCACATCTTGAGTCACTTATTAAAAAAATAAAAAAAACCATTGTAACTGGTTAACTGTATTGTTCCACTCAAAGTTGGTGTAAAATGTTTACGAGGATGAAATGTTGGTACCCTTGAGAAAAGCACAACAGCTTTGATCAGGCTGCTGTGAGCAGATAACAGATCAAAGGTCTCCGTTGAGCTAAACATTCTTTTTGAAGCTGATTAGCCATTAACCAGTCAATCAAGAACTTATAGAAGAAGTGGGTAACAGGTGCTTTGCAAATACATTGAAAAAGGAGTATCACCCCAGGAGCTAAATGGAAATCGATCCGGACAAACCAGGTCAAGCAGGCTAGATTCCTGCCCTGAGAGGTGAGCCCAGGGCAGCACGGGGCGTGAAAGCCAGGCTCTACTTCCTCCTTCCTCTGACCGCATGTCCATTTTGGTTCAGTGTTGTTTTATACATATATATATATATATATATATAATATATTCATATTTGTTTGATATATATTTTTGTCAAATGCTACTGTTATTTGAAATTGTGAAATTTTAATGGAAATACATCATTCAAACCAAGTAAAAGTTCAAGATCAAATCCTGCCTTGTGTTTTAGGGCATCTGAACTTAGAACATTTACCAGCGGCATTGGGTCTAGCTGGGCTGTGAAGAGAATGGGTGATAAAACTGAAATATTTGCTTTACACATGTTTATCTTTCTGTTTTCATAGAAATGCATACTTATTGTAGAATATCGCAAAAGTAGCAAAAGTGTAAAGAAGCAGAATAAGTCACCAAGAACCCACTGCCTGGGAAAAACTTTTGTTGCCATTTTGCACACTCCTGTCCAGACGTTTTTCATACACTTTTTCCTTTTTTAACTTAGTTAAGAACGAACACATGTAATAACCCTGTCAGGCAAAACCAGTGCGTAGAAAATAAATTCGAATAGGGATGAATGGAAATTCTGATATTTTGTTCAATAAGTATTTTCCTAGGTACATGTTTAGAGAGGCCTGGCTTAACATACATTTAAATGAAGAATATCTTGTTTTTTATTTGATTGCAAACTGAATGTGGGGAAATATTGCAAACACAATCTTAAAATCAATTGAAGCACAGTGTCCAGATGAGGGAGATAATCTAGAGCATTTTGGATTATACACTACCATTTGGAAAAAATTTCGGAGCATGTGCTCCAATACACACTTATTTATGTATATATTTATCTATTAATAATATACATGTAGCTATTGTAATGTATTTTACTTTTATGTGTTACCATTTTTACCCATTGTGTATATATATATACACACACACATAAAAATCTAATTACACACATGTAACTATAGTAATACATTTTATATGTATGTATATAAATATATATAATAGCATATATAAAATATATTACTATAGTTACAGGTACGTAATAGATATATCTGTATGATATATATGTATGTATATATGTACATACATATATTGAGTAAAAATGATAATGCATCAAAGTTATATTTATTTTTCACATTCCGATTAATCATGCTCTCATCCCTGGGGTGTTTGTGTTGGAAATCATTGAAATAGTGTGCTTTTCTCTGGACATCCCAATATGTAACTCTTACCGGAGACTGTTGCCTGGAAGGTGAGAGGTCCGGGAAACAGTCACCTGGGGGTAGTTGCGAGACTGAATCTGCTTAGCAGCTCTGCCAGAGACTCGAGACCCCATGGTCACGAAAAGTCCCTGTGTTCTGGAACCACAGGAGGTGTCAGATTTATCTCCTCCGCTTTGGCTTTTCACTTTTTCTGTGACCATTCCCCATGCGTGTGTAATGTGAAACTTACGACTGTGTCCTAGCAATGCCAGAACACGAGGAGGCCTGGTTAGACATTCTTGACACTAAAAAGGCCAAGTGGAAAGGTTATATGATTGTGAAAATGGCCCCGATTAGTCTACTATCCACGTTATGTGTTAACACGCTAGTCATATTGCATCCACAGGTGATATTTCGAAAAATCACATTCTCATTTCTGGCAATTTTAGGCACAGCAAAGATGGGGGAATTGATGGGAAAGACCTTTGATATTCTTAAAAGATGCACCCTGAGAACTTAATACATACCTCAATTCTCAAATGCAGTGATAACACAGCTTCTCAGCCCAGCATACGGTGGGCTTGCCAGAGACCCGCGCACTGCTGAATTTTGAACCCAGAGTCTCCAGGATGTACTCCAGTAGCTGAGAAAGAGCTACTGCTTCCTGAGGCAGCCTCACTTACTCTTCAGCTCCATCGCCAGCACTAGCCAGTGGCTGGCTTTGGTGGCCACTGATTTCCAGAAAGACCGAGAGTTCAATCAGTTCATAGGTGCTTTGCTCACTGTGACAGGGAGCAGAGAACCACCGGGGTTTTTGCAAATGGAGATGCTGGGTGGTCAGAAGGCTCATTCCCCAGCCAAGTGACTTGCACCGACATGCCAGCTTCCTCACTGGCATCCAAACACAGGCCACAGCAAAGTCACAAATGGTCACATATCACGGACACTGAGGCTTGGGAAGAGCAGGAAACTTCATTCTTGAATGTTGAAGAGCGTGAGCTATCCCTGCTATTTCTCCTTAGTTGCCTGGCATCCTGGGCCTGTCTCCAGCCACCCTGAGAATTAGTCATGCTGTAGCAGAGACTTAAGTAGCAGGCACATCTTAAGTATGAGCTTATCACCCATCTCATTTGGCAGAAGAGGAATTCGGGGCTGGAGGTTGTCATAGTGAGTTGGCGGGAGAACCCAAGCCCGCAATTCACTAATCCTGTTTCCTTATTTGCACAAGGGCACAGTGGGAAGAAAATTAGAGGTAATTTGCATGACATGCCCAGAATTCATAAAAGAGTCTCTGGAGAGTTGATCCCTCTCCTAAATCAGGACTAGAATCCAGAATTCCTAAGTCATGATCCTGGTGCTTCCTGGAAGCCACAGCTATGGCATTGCCTGGTCGTCCAAGGCTATAAGCTTGACCCGTGGTCTGGGAAATGCTGCTCACAATTTGTAATGACACATGGCACTAACTTTCTAAAAGTCACATTTTTCCATTTGGTTTCTTTCTGCACAGTCACTTGTAAGAGCCTTGAATTCAGAGGCAATAATGCCTTGTGTGAGTTATGTAAGTTGGTACAAAATTTCCCATCAGTGAGATAGGAATGAAAAGTCTCTCTGTAATAAACAAAAAGTATTGTGTATAATTTCCCACTGGTCTTTTTTGTTAATTGAGCTCTTACTGCTGAAGCCTTTAATGTAGAGAATAAATGAATAACTGACTTTTATGCACAGCATCCTTTCATTATGTTCAAGGGCTCAAAATTGAAAATGAACTATTTTTAGATCTTACATGACATAAAAGGTTGTTTATTACTGGTAATGCAGGAAGCAGATTGCATTTCTACTTGCCTGGTTTTCCTGTGAAGGCTTGAATGATCTCCCATTCTTGCTGATTCATTAATTATGGGCCAAAACGACTTGAGTAAAGTCTGATTTTTAAACATGGAATGTGGCTCTCAAACATTTCTAGTACAACTCAAGTTCAAATCCTGCTTTGGCCAATCAGGATGGTGGTCCTTAGAGAAATCAATTTAACGTTTCATACGTGAACGCTGTTGGGGAAGAAGGACATGGAATACTATGTAAAAAGGAAGGAGCAAAATCCTCATGCTGGTTTTTGCCCCAAAGGCTGGTTCTCTGCACCCTCTTTCCCGCCTCCTCCCCCTACTCCTTCAAATCCCATCTTCCTCTCCAGCTTTTCTTCTCTCTTTCTCTGTCTCCTTATTCTGATTCATGATCCAGTATTACGACTCCTTTTTTAATGTGGCCAAATGTCGTGGAAAGTCACCCAGCGGTTCTTGTACTTCTAGTGTCTGAGGTGGAAGAAACAGAAACAGCACCCAGAAAATAGCTCTGAACTCAACAACTTCTTACAATAAATTTTATTTAATTCATCACAACGGCTTCTACATACATTTAAAAAACTTTACGCAGAAACCTGCGAAGAAGTGTTTTTTCCATTTATGGGCCAGTATGGACCCAAGGACATCTCACAATGAAGTTGCAACTGCCCATTGGTTGGGAACCAAAGAATTCATGATACATACATTTCCATTTATTTATCCATTAACTGTTTACTGGCTACCAGTGCTGTACTGGGCACTGTGGGTAAATAGATGGATGATAGATAATTCTTGTCCTCAGGTGGATGCATGTGGACCAGTGAGAGGCCGGGCGGGGCTTGGAGTCCTTCTTCCAGCGCTTGGTAGCTCTGTGACACTGGGCAAATTGGTTCACCTCTTTGTGTGCCAGTTTTCTCACCCATAAAGTGGAGGTAAAATCAGTAACCTCCTTCACTGGATTGTGGCAAGAATTAAACGAGTGACGGCACCTGAAGAGTTGGGAGGTGGCTGGTGCATAAGTACTGAGCGATGCCATTGTATTTATACATAGTGGGAAGGGTGTGGCCACGGGCCCCAGCCCCTCAGCCTGTGCGTGTGTACCAGGATCTCGCTGTTGGATGTGTGCCGGCTCTCAGTCCCCTTCTCCCTAGCAGGATGTGTCCCTCCACGGCTCCTGGGAAGCAGCCCCCAAGGTGGGATAGGAAGCTCAGAGATTTATTGGGAAAGTCCAGGAGGAGCAGAGGAGGGAGAGAGCTTCAGAGCACGATGCTGAGCCACACCTGTGAAGGCTGGGCGGGGCCAGGAGGCTGGGCAAGAAGAGTCTCAGATTCCCATGCCCCTCTGAGGAAGTCTCCATAGGGCTGCGGGGACCCCAGAGCAGAGATGGCTTACGGAGGAGTCCTGTGTCATCAGGCAGCAAGGCCCAGCCCTGATACTCCTGCAAAGCTCAGTATTGCCGGAGCAGCCCGGGAGAGCTTGGTGGCAGATGATGGCTGCAGTGGTCCTGAAGATGCAGCAGCTGGAGGCCAGCCGCTCCCGGGCGCCTTGTGGCAGTTTCTCCCAGCAGGGAGGTCTGAGCAGCACATCTCCAAGGTGGCTCCTGGAACCCTCAGCCTTCCCTCGAGCCTCCGGGAACTTTCCTAGGAAGCCCCAGGAGTACGTTGGGGGAAGGAAAGTCTGCCTAGGGCTCCTGTCCCAGCCCTCTTCTGCACTCCATTGCCTGGGGGCGTGGGGCTGCCTCTGGCTGGGCCTCTCAGTGGCTCAGCCACGTGGGCACTTGCTCTGGTCCTGGCCCTTGAGGGTGGCTCCTGCACCTGGTGTCCCAGAACAAGTCTCTTGCGGGCACAGCTCCTTGAGCTCTGGTCCAGCCCCCTCATGTACCATGCTACCCTATCCATGCCTCCTCTCCATCCCGTCTCCTCTCTTCCCCAGGAGACTCTGCGGGAAGCAAGTGAGCGCCCCCAGCTGCTCTCTCCTTTTCTACCTGACCCCTGCACCCTGCACGCCAGCTCAGCAGGGCTGATGGGGCACCAGCCCTCAGACAGCCACCCGGTGGGGTTCAGCGAAGGTGCCCCGACCATCGAGGGGGCTCCGGGCTCCCGGGGAAGGCTTCCCCCCAGAGGGAGCCCCTTTCCCAAGGACAGGTGGGAGACAGCAGAGGCAAATAGGAGCACTCCAGGAGCTGGCCTGCAGGGCCGCAGACAGAACTCCTTCCTGCTCCTTGGCCTTGGCCTCTCCTGCCGAGCACATGGCTATCCCAGCCTCTGTTTCTAGGGAACAAGGAAGGCATTTCTACAGCGGGGACGAAGCAGCAAGTTAGGGATTCTCCTGGACGAAGACTTGCAGCTCAACATAAAGGCCATTTTTGCCGCACCTTTTCTCTGGTCTCTCTGCGGCAGGTGTTGGCGCTGTCCAGTGGGAACGGGCAATCGACCCAGTAGCTGTTTTTCTCCAAACTAGCCGTTGCTAGGAGCTCAGTGGTCCTCAGACTTGAGGGATGTCTCCAAGTCACCTAGAGGGCTTGTTAAAAACACAGGTGGCTGAGTCCCATCCAGAATTTCTCATTCAGTGGGTCTGGGGCGGGGGCCAACAATCGCCTTCTTAGGTTCCCAAGTGAGGCTGCTGCCGGTCCGGGGACCACACTTCGAGAAGCGCTGTGTACACCGTGCCACGGACCCTCATGTGGACGCTGGGTCTTTCCACATTCTGCCTCTCTGAGAATCCTGCCTCCCTGATGACACCAAAACGTTGCTGCCTCTTCGACGAGGGCCGGTGGTTACTGATTTATGACGAGCCCCTTTGACTATTTCATGAAGATGTCCCCTCTTTTAATCAACCATCCCTTTCCTGGCCGGTGTAGGCAATTTAATTTTCTTCTTATGTTAGCATGTAACAGTGAAGGTCTCTATTCTCATTCGATTTCCTTTTGTCAAATTTTATTTGCCTCTTTGAAGACTCTGGATTTAAGGTGTTGACTGATTCAAACCAATCAGTCCTTCCCAATCCCCCCTGCTTGGAGCCCCCAGATGAACTCCCTTTCCTCAAAACAGCTAACTCTATCAACTTACTGGTCAGGACAGAGGACATGAGATCGGTCAAGTTCATGTTGGGCAGGAAAATACTTAAAACCTCATTTATCTGGTCTGGGAGTCCACTGATGTGTCTGCGAAGGTGCAGGCGAGGTTCCCTCCTCTGCTTTTCATACCCGCCGTCCTGCCGCTAGTTTCTAGAAGGCACAGTGGCTAACCTGAAGGGTCAGAGTTTTGGTCAGAGGGCTATTCTTTGGCTAAATCCTTCACGTGAAAAGAACCCCCTCTCGGTGTCTGACAACAGTGAGCTTTTTGCATATCAAAACACCGCACCCCCCAAAACAGCAGTAGGATTCTTTCTGTTGTTTCTAATGAGAAAGTGAAGTTATCTCTGGAACAGCATGGCAGGTTTCATTCAAAATTCCTGCTGAGTTGACCTCATGAAATAGTGACCATCCACTCTATAACCTTCTGTTCTTGCACACAACCCAGAATGTCCCATAGACATGTACATACATTTCAGAAGAGACGTTTGTGATGGGACTTGTTTAGCCTGACTTGGAGCCATTTCTGTGCCACGTTTTGGTTTCCAAATGAAAGGAGGTCAACTCGAATCTGGGCATCCAGGAAGCCCTGCCGATGGCAGGTCTGCCCTGCCAGCAGGTGGGAGAGGAGCTGTGTGGCCCCCAGGTGGAGCTGGGGGATGGCAAACAGCACTGAGTAGAGTGCTGGGCTGCCTCTGCCAGAGCAAGCCGCTTTAGGACGCAGTGAGTTATTGCAACACGCAGGAACAGCGAGCTGACTTCATGCCAGGTTCTCCCCCGCTGCAGGCTCGCACCCTGCCTGCTGGGCGCTTGAAGCCATCTTGTTGCTCTGACTGCTGGCCTCTGACCATTGGCATCACAGGCATCATCCATCCATCCACAGGCAGGTCCATCCCTGGCCTCTCGCTGGCTCCCTGAACGTCTCCTTCTGCCACTCTACCTGTTTATTCCAGAACAAGTTCTTTCTGCTCACGCCTCTCCTGTCCGTCTTCCATCCTAGTTCTGCCTTCATTAAACTTTAAACATCACCTCTCTATAAAATACTACAACTGCCTTTGGGAGAAAGGATGCAGTGGCTGAGTTTTTCTTTGTACCTGATTGGTGGCCAGATAGAAGGGTTATAAAAGGACACTGAGCCAGACCAAAGACATCAAATTAATGCCAGCCTAAGTAATTAAAATGCACCATGTTGGAGAGGCACCCAGGGGCCCTAGTTAGGGGTCTGTCCGGGACTCAATTATAAAGGCCCTTTTCAAGAGGCTGATTCTGTCAGCTGGTCATTGTCACTTATTCTGGGCTGCAGCATAATTGGCCACAGTCTTGCATCCTTGGAATTTCTCCAATTCTGTAAATGCTGGTATTTGTCTTTTAGACACATGTGGTTAAAAGCAGTCGTTTGTTTTGTTACAGGGGCAAAGAATGATTAAAACTTTGTGCTAAGGGATGCATCTCATTCCTTTTGCTCCTGAGACTTGCTCTCCCTGCATCCCTGCCCCCTCCCCCTCCTGCCACCTGCCCCTCCACCCATAAGCCTTTGAAAGCAAAACAGAAGCTAGAGTTTGCACAATTAGGATTGCACAATTGCCTGACTATATAGGCAGAAATTGCTTTTATAAAAAGAAATTTTATTTTTCTTTGTGAGTTAAACTTCATTACCATATTCCTTTTTGTGGATGACTCAAGTTAGGGATTTATAGCATTTATTTATTTATTACTTATTATTATTTTTACTTTTTGGCCACACTGCACCGCATGTGGGATCTTAGCTCCCCGACCAGAGATCCAACCCACACCCTGGCAGTGGAAGTGTGGAGTCTTAACCGCTGGACCGCCAGGGAAGTCCCTATAACGTTTTTGACCCTGTTAAACAGAGGACCAGTCAGGAGCTGTGAACAAATTTTCAACCTGTGACAAAGCCAAATATTGTGAGGATATGATTACTTTCTTTTCCCAACACAATTTCTGGAGAAACACAGATGGAAAATCAGGGTCTATGTTTGTCACCGCAGCTGTTACATGCGAGGGTGCTTTGTTGGAACAAGATTTCTATCTGTGTTGTTTCTCCATCTGCTGGAGCTTTGTCTTGCACCTTCTCCATTTGATTTCCTGAGCCTCACACACCTGGTTGTGAAATTCCAGACGCTGTGTTCACCGGCAGGCAGCCGTCTATCCGGGCATTATTTTCACCTTTGTTTTCTGATTTTCGCTTTACTGCCCGTACATCTCCCCATTCTCCAGGTATTTTCTCTAACTCCTTCCATTTCCACTTTATTTTCTCCAGTTGACAAGCTCCTACTTTAAGGTGTGTAACAAAAGTCACCACCTCCATGAAGTTTTCTCCTGTTCCCGCAGGCTGGAGCTAATGGCTAATCCTCTACTGGGGCGTTTACCTATTATAACACTACCCATGTCTTCTTCTCTTGAGAAACTGTAGCTCCTTGGACCAATGAGCTATTTGTCTCATGGAAATTCCATAGAGCAGAGGCCGAATGATTTTATTTAAAAATAAAAATTAAAAAAAAGGAAGGGGAAGAAAAAAGAATCTTCCACTACTACATGAGAGAAAAAAGAGTGGCCCCAAAGAAAACAGACGCAGGTAATTACAAGTAATTAACAAAGACCTAGGCTCACAGAGCATGAAAGTGCCTTCCACGTGGGGTAGCGAGGTACCGTCTTCCCTTTCAACGGTGAAGGGTCAGGGGCACTTCCCAAGGGCACCATGCTCTTTGGCTTACGTCTCATCCAGACCCTGCAGTAGTGGATTCTCAGCCATTTCTCTGTCCACTGAGGCTCTCTGGAATGAGCATCATCCCCTCGGGGCCATGGGGTAATATGGTCTATATCCTCAAGGATGCTGTTACTGAACTGTGGTGGCAGCACTGACATGCATGGGGAAATACGCTAACCCGGCATGAGAAAGGAGCAGCATGGGTCACTGGTGTGCTGCCGTCCTGGAGAGCCATCAGAAGGTGTAAATCTCCAGGCTGTCTCTCAGACACTCAGATCCAGGTACATGGTAGAGGAACCCAGGCATTGGTACTTTTGGAAAGCAGCATGGGGTGTTCTTCTGTGCAGCCATGGTTGAAAAACCCTGGATTAGGTTAATGAATGAAACTGAAGCTCAGGACAGAGGTTGAGGTTGATGATTTGGTTAAAACCCAGTGAGAGCAGGCAGAGGGAGGAAGGAGGTGGCTGCTGACAAATGAGGGGGAAGAACCAACCCTTGAGGGTAGAAGGAGGAGGAGGGGACATTTTTGGGACGAGCAACAGGGAACAAACCACTAGAGAAGTTGAGAACCAGGCGCAGACGGCAGAATCCTTCGCCGGGGCAGGAGACCTAGAGCTTCCATGGTAGCTGATGCCATGACCACGTGTGCAAAAACTTATTGTGTGAACCGTGGACCACCTGGTCCAAGTAAACACACCAACCTTTCCCAACTTGTGACACTGCTGTCCCAGTGCCAGAAGAAACACAACCCTGAGCCATTTGCAAGGAATCACCGTTCTATCTTATTGATCATGCACCATTAATTAACTAAAGAACCTTCTGCAAAGAGATGAATTTCATTCCGTGAAAAAGGAATGACAGAGTACCAAATGAAGTGAAAAGCCGAATATTTAAATTCTGGGTAATACATTGAAGGAAGGAATGTGGCAGAAGACAAAGTTTATGAGAGGAAAATACTGCATTTGTAGTGAGATAAATGGGATACTTATTATTTTTAAGACTACAAGAATGTTAGGTGGAATAGATTCCTTTATTTCTCCATTTCTTTTTATTCATTGTAATTCAGAATCGTGGTTACTTGGCTTTTATTCGGTGCCTGCTTGGGTTTGGGAAGCCAGAGTTTCTCTCTTCCCTGACCTGCCCGCGTGCGTAAACTTCATAAGAGACTTTATTCTTTGCTTCCCCCGTCTGATGTGGTCTCATTCCCCCAGCCCTGCTCTTGGATGAAATCTTGAGCAGCTCAGTAACTCCTTAAATCTCTGTTGGGTGGTAAAAAGGAGTTCTAGACAATTTTAGACCCCCAAATGGTCTTGCTTCTCTATTTAAAAAGTCCAATATATTTTGGTGGCCAAAACTCCAAATGGCATTCAAAGTTGAAGGTTCTCCCGCCCCAACTTGCCTTAAGATGGGAAGCCCTGGGGGGATGAGGGGTTCAGGCACTTTTTCCTATTTCCACTCTGGTCTTCTGTCACCTTCCCTGTTTCACGTCAGTGGGCCCTCCAGGGCTAGGGCTGAGAGAGTAGGGGTGAGGGGAGGGCGGGGGGGGTCAATGACCACTGTGGTTGAGATATGGTTTGGGTGCTCCCTGAGTTTCACATATGGTCACTGTTGACACCTTCCCTTGAAGGATTCCTTGGACTTTCCATTGGGAACATCTACATATGGCTCCTACGATGTGGGCACCGCTTGTCACACAGGAACACCCCTCAGCTTCTTCATCCCATGGGGTCCCTCTACCCTCTTTCTGCTGGGTTTGTCTCACCCTGGGCCAGAGGCCCTTTCGGGTGGGTCACTTCAAAAGATGCTGCAACTGATGCTCAGTGCCCGGATTCTACCCCTGGACCCTCATCATCTTGGTAATACCTTGGACCGTCCCATGGGAGCCAGACGATAAATGTCCCAGCGTCCTCATTCCTCAGGTGGGCAGTCTCTCTGAGGGTCCCAGCAGGTGTGAGCCCCAGGTGCTTACAATAGTAAGCTGTTCAGCGCGCCCTGCTCATTGGCTGCCTTCCCTTCCCTGGCTAACTCCCTGCAATCACCTCCAGCATAGACACCTGCCCCGACATCCATTAATCTGGGGGGAGTCACCCAAAAGCAGACCTGAGAGGAGGCACACCTGCATCCCCTTTGATGGAGATGTAATTGACTCCTACTTCAGCCACTGTTGTTTGTTTAGCCACCAAGTCTTTCACCCCACACTTCCTAGTTCCCAGACGCTGGCCCTTCTGGATCCCTCAGTTCCAAGGGACACCTGATAAGGTCTCTGAGAGGTCCCCTTGGGACCCTCCACTGGACTCTGAAGGGTAGGACGGCACAATCCCCTACCCCTTCCTCATGGGGGTTGAGGTAGAAAAAACACCACAGTACCACAAGACCTCTCCCCGAAGAAGTCCTTTAGAGAAGGCCTTTGGGTTAAGAGTGCAAAATGCGTTTCGCAGCCTCCTTTTCAATGTTCCATAGGTTAGGTACTAGCCCCTCACTTTAGAATAGTGGGGTGATGGCACCTACACTTTTGAGTTTCATCCGATTTTAATATGCTATTATTGCCGTCAGTGCTCGGTGCCTTAGAGGGACTCCAGACATAGAAGGAGGTAAGAGCATCGTGAAGGTGGGGCCTTGGCTTGTTCACATTTGTGATCCGAGTGCCTGGGGCATAGTAGGTGCTCCACTAATAAGTGATATTAGCGGAAAGTACAAATGTGTGCTCGGATTTTAGGGGTTAGCGCCGTGGTCAGTACTGCACCAGTCAGGGTTCTCCAGAGAAACAGACCAAAAGGAGATATATATCTCTATCTCTCTATGTATGTATGTGTCTATCTAACTACCTATGTATGTATGTATGTGTCTATCAATCTGTCTACCTATCTATCTGTCTACCTATGTATCTACCTATGTATCTATCTATCTATCTATGTATCTCTCTCTCTCTTTCTATCTATCATAGAGAGATTTATTATAAGGAATTGGCTCATGTAACTATGGAGGCTGGCAAGTCCAAAATCTGCAGAGACAATGTCCCAGTTGGAGTCTGAAGGCTGGAAGCTGTTCTAGAACCAGGAAGAGTCTGGAAACTGTGAGACAGGAGAATTCTCTTACTCAGGAGCATGTCAGCCTTTGGTCTATTCAGGCTTCCAACAGATTGGATGAGGCCCACCCACATTGGGGAGGGCAATCTGCTTTACTCTGCCTACTGATTCAAATGCTGCCCTCACCCCAAAACACTCACAGACACACTGAGAATAATGTCTGAGCAAACATCTGGACACACAACAATCCAGTCAAACTGACATAAAATTAAGCATCACAGCTACCAAATTAAGAAAAAAACCAGCAGATTTTAGGATCATTGGCAAATGTTTAAAATACCAAACCAAACTTTTATAAAAGATTCCAGTGATTAGGAGGAGAGACATCCTACTATATTTAGAACTTCCTTACATCTTCTCACTGAATGTTGCCAATCGATTTGTGGGGTGAGGAATATTGTTTCCAATATACCGAGGAGGAAACCAAGGCTCAGAGAGGTGAAGGAATTCGCCCAAGCCCACGTGGGTAGTCATCTGGGGAGAGGACAGGACGAGACTGGTGGCGTCTGGAAATTTACCATTAGAAATTAAGAATTTTGGAATAAGGACTGATCGTCTTTACAGAGCAAATGTCACTTGCAGCTATATGATGATCCATATATTTAGTTTCCCAGGGCTGGCATTACAAGTTACTATGAACTGGATTCTTTAAGACAACAGATATTTATTCTCTTACAGTTCAGGCCAGACGTCCAAAATCAAGGTGCCAGCGGAATTATGCTCTCTCCGAAGGCTCCAGGGGAACGTCCTTCCTTGCCTCTTCCTACCTTGTGGCTGGTGGCAAATTGGCATTCCTTGGCTTGTAGGCACATCACCTCAACCACATGGCATTCTCTCTGTGTGTCTTCACATCACCCTCCCTCTGCATCTGTGTCCAAATTTGCCTCTTCTTAGAAGGACACCAGTCATTGGATTTTGGCCTCACCCTAAACCAGAATGACCTTGTCTTGACTTAATTACAACTGCAAAGACCCTATTTCCAAGGAAGGTCACATTGACAGGTACCAGGGGGTTAGGACTTCAACTCTTTGGGGGCGATGCAATTCTACTCACTACGTACATTAATGGGTACTCTCTCTGAGTTTAGGATTTCCTGTTGGAGGAGACGGGACAGAAGCAAGCAGTAGGGGAAGGTGCGGATGGCAGCATGGTTTGAAGCCACAGTGCCGGGAGTGACTGAGCCAGATTTTTTAGAAAAGGCTTGGAGCTGCAGGTTCGTTTTTGGTTTCCTGGGACACTCCTGGGATTGACACTGCAATAACGCACACACTGTACATAAGAGATGGCCTAACAAAGCCTGGCCTGTCATTTTATCTCTGTCTGTTTCACAGTTTTCCCCAAATACAGCCCTGAACAAAATAGTCCCCCGTGTGTGATACCGAAATTCTTGCCTGCGTACTCACTATTTTAAAAACTGTTTAATTTGAGATTGACATATACGCACTACTATATTTAAAATAGATAACCAACAAGGACCTACTGTATAGCACAGGGAACTCTGCTCAATATTCTGTAATAACCTAAATGGGAAAAAAATTTGAAAAAGAATAGATACATGTATACGTGTAACCAAATCATTTTGCTGTACGCCTCAAACTAACACAACATCGTTAACAAACTATGTTCCAATATAAAATAAAAAAAATTTTTAATTGTCTTAAAAAATTAATGACCCGATTTAGGAAACATTAAAAAAAAAACAAACAAAAAAACCTTCCACCCTCAGATCTCGGGCTGTTCAAAGAGGAAAATTTAGTGAGTTCAGTAAGAATTCTCCAAAATAGCAGGTCGTAATTTTCCTAATAGCCTGTGCACCAAGGAACGGAGCTTGTGTTCAGGGCACAACCCATCAGATCTGTCTTAACGCGGACTGCATCCTTGTGTGTCAACCCATCCTGACGAGATGTGCTGTGTCTCACAAGCCCTGTTCACTGTTCTCAAGACGTTTTCTGTCCCTTAATAGCTGGGGTGAACAAGCATGTGCTGGAGAAATAATGAAAACCTATGAGCAATGGATACAGAGTTCACCTCTTTGGTACAAATATTTTCAGAGCTGTCATGACCTGGGGTGATTAAGTCAAGAATAAGACGTGGTGAGATCACCTTCATCAAGTTTTTTCTTGTTTAAATTTACTCTGGAAGCATTTCCTTTAGAATAAGTACCAGATTTTACAAATTTATTCTCTAAAGGTAAGTGTGTTGGCAAGTTTTCAATAATTCAAAATACAGGCTTATGATGGACTCAGGTTTGAAAACTGCACAACGTCCAATTTCACAGCATCTGTGGAGTTCTGCCTTGCAGATTGCAAGAGCTGGGGATAAAAATAAATGGGGTGATTAAGCTTCTTGGTGCTTCCGATGGGATGTAAGTATGAAGTGGTTCATCTGTGACGCATCCGAAGGGGAACAAAAGCAGGATGACCCTGTAAGGCATTTTTTTGAATAAAGCGTAGTTCCTAGGACTATGATCTTGCTTTTCTTCGTTTTACCAAAGTATGGAAACTGCTCTACTTTATTAAATGAGTTTCCATGGTATCACAAATAGGATAGTTTCTCCTTTACAGCTTGTGCTCATTATTTAACTTGTCAATACCACTCCTCATTTTTGTCAAGTCATTTTGAAATCTTCAATAAAGTAGACAGTTGGCCCTCTGTATCCATGGGTGTGGCATCTACAGATTCAACCAAGTTCAGATTGAAAATTATGGAAAAAAAAGTTCCAGAAAGCAAAAACTTGAATTTGCTGCTCCCTGGCCACTATTTACATGACATTTACATTGTATTTACAACCATTTACTCAGCATTTACATTGTATTAGGTATTATAAGTAATCTAGAGTTCATTTAAAGTATATGGGAGATGAATGGATAAAGAAGATGTGGCACATATATACAATGGAATATTACTCAGCCATAAAAAGAAACGAAATTGAGTTATTTGTAGTGAGGTGGATGGACCTAGAGTCTGTCATACAGAGTGAAGTAAGTCAGAAAGAGAGAGACAAATACCGTATGCTGACACATATATATGGAATCTAAGAAAAAAAAATGGTCATGAAGAACCTAGGGGTAAGACGGGAATAAAGGCACAGACCTACTAGAGCATGGACTTGAGGACACGGGGAGGGGGAAGGGTAAGCTGGGACAAAGCGAGAGAGTGGCATGGACATATATACACTACCAAACGTAAAATAGATAGCTAGTGGGAGGCAGCCGCATAGCACAGGGAGATCAGCTCAGTGCTTTGTGACCACCTAGAGGGGTGGGATAGGGAGGGTGGGAGGGAGGGAGATGCAAGAGAGGAGAGATATGGGAACATGTGTATATTTAAAACTGATTCACTTTGTTGTAAAGCAGAAACTAGCGCACCATTGTAAAACAATTATACTCCAATAAAGATGTTAAAAAATAAATAAAAATAAAAAATAAAAAATATAAAAAATAAAATAAAGTATATGGGAGGATGTGCATAGGCTGTGTGCAAGTATAATACCACTTTATGTAAGGAACTTGAGCATCCGTGGATTATGGCATCCCAAGTTTGTCCTGGATCCAGTTCCCTGCGGATACCGAGAGATGACTGTATAAATAGATAGCTATCAAATGTTTAGAACTATTGCTTGCTACAGTTTATGGAATTTCACCCTATGTGGAGGATTTGGGTTGGTTGTTAGTAGCTCTGAGAACAGAATGAGGACATTTCCAGTCTCTCGTTACACATCCTTCTTAGCACAAGGATGACCTTGGAAACCACGGAGCTCTGTGCTTGTGAAGGTTCATTCCTACCTGGGGCTGGAGGTGGTGTGGAAAGACAAACACTAGAGCTCACGGCTCTTACCTTCAAAAGTCCTGAGACTTTTCAGGGGTGGGGTCCAAGGCACACACACTGACCCACATCTGCTCATACAGTGCCTTGTCCAAGCTGGAGTGTGGACATTTCCCCTGCTGTTTTTTTTTTTTCTTTTTTTTCCCCCCTAGGTTTTATCCGCAGGTGTGAAAATTAGCTGTGATCAGTCAGAAGCATGAAGTGATGCGGCGATGCGGAGTGGTCGGCCACAGGTGGGCAGGCTTTTCATGTGGGAGGAAAAGGCGTGGAAAGGGCTGCCCCCTTAGATGCCCGGTGAACTTCAGGGGTGTGGGCAGTGGTCTCAGGGGGATAATAAACACTCAGCTCAGCGGTCCTCACCCTGCTCTGAGACGTAGCAGCAGAGTGACATTGAACGAATCGCGTCTTCTTTCTGAGGCTCAGCTCCCTTATCTGCAAAATAAGGAATGGGAGAAGAATGCCCAGCCAACAGGGTTGTCACGAGGATCAAGGGGAGGATCGCAACCCAAGGAACTTGAAAGAGTGTGTAAACCCATGAGAAACCGCAGTCACGTACATCTAGCAAAGTTCCTGGTATGTACTGGGTGCTTTAAAAAAAGACCGTGGAATTAATTGAGGATGAATAAATGAAAAGAGTTAAGTAGCCTGTTCTGCACAGGATTTGTTTTCAGGAACCACACATAGAGGAGGGTATTTCTAGGTTCAAGATTCACTGTTGAAGCTGCAGAGAAAACAAGGTATGCAATTTAGCAAGTACTTATAAGGCGCCTACTATATTTAGGGCCCTGTGCTGGGCGTGTTGGGAGAGAGGTGAGTTTTGTTAAGACATGGAAACTGCACTTCAGCTAGGCAGTCCTCTGCTGCCTCTGAGAAAAGGAAGTGAAAACAACACAGATCATAGTTTTATGTGTATATGTGTGGGACTGTTCTACTTCTGGTCTATTTGTCCCTCTTTAAGCCAATACCAAAATGTCCCAATTAATGAACTTTTTTTTTTAACATCTTTATTGGAGTATAATTGCTTTACAATGGTGTGTTAGTTTCTGTTTTATAACAAAGTGGATCAGTTATACATATACATATGTCCCCATATCTCTTCCCTCTTGCATCTCCCACCCTCCCTATCCCACCCCTCTAGGTGGTCACAAAGCACCGAGCTGATCTCCCTTTGCTATGCGGCTGTTTCCCACTAGCTATCTACCTTACGTTTGGTAGTGTATATATGTCCATGCCTCTCTCTCGTTTTTTTACAGCTTACCCTTCCCCCTCCCCATATCCTCAAGTCCATTCTCTAGTAGGTCTGTTTCTTTATTCCTGTCTTACCCCCAATTAATGAACTTTTGAAATTAAGTCTTGAAATCTGGTGTTTTTCCATATTGTCCTGACACTTCTAGGTCCTTCACACTCCCACATGCATTTTAGAATCACCTTCTCAATTTCCAAAAACAAAAAAAAACCTGTTGGGATTTTGATCGGTATTATGTTGAATCCATAGACCAGCTTTGGGGGGAACAGCTGTCATAACAATATCGGGCTCCTCCCCATTTGTGATCATGGTCTGTTTCCCCATTAATTTGTATTCTTTAATTTCTTAGTAACGTATTTAGCTTCCATGCTAGTGATCGTGCACAGATTTTGGTAGATTTATTCCTACCTGTTTAATTTTTTGGATGTTATCATAAATAGTATTTTTAAAAATTTATTTTAAAATTATGTGTTGCTTTAGAAGGCTAGGCTTGAATTCAGATTCTCCCATTTACTAGTTTTGTGTCTTTGGACACTTTCCTTTACATGCCTCAGTCCTTGCTTCATCAAATCAGCTAGATGTCAGAGACGGACTGAGAGATTCTCAAACACTGCCCTGCTGATGTAATACCTTGGGTAAGTTGGTTGTAGGCCTTTTTGAGGTTCAAAGTCAGGTAAAACTTAATAAATATTAGTTTCTTTCCACATATTCCCTTGTAAAGCCATTTTTTTTTCCTACAAGGGAAAAAAATTGTCAAATCTTTAAAGTGGGAGAGACCCTGCAAGATGCCTGAGTGAGTCTATGTTATTGGTTGAAGTGTTCACAGTTTGGAAGGAGGGAGTGCTTTTCTTGACTTTGTATTTCTGAAATTCCCAGCGAGGACACCCACACGAGAGCCCAACAGAGGCCTTTCGCAGAAGCATTCTGCCTCGTGACTACAATTGAGGATGTACTTAGTGTCCAAATGTACCGAGCGAGTGTTCCGCATGAGTTATTTTCCTATGTTGATGGCTTCCTTTTGATCATAGTAATTGAAACTCCAACCCCCCGCTTAAGGGGACTGGCAAGTGTGCGTTGGGTGGACAGTTGCTCACAGAGCGGGGGAAATCATCTGAGAGGCTGTGCTTTCTGGTGGATTTTTATTATGGAAAATGAGCTTCCTGCCAACACATCCACCATGTCAGCTGGCCACTTTGATCTCCCACTGCCCGTATTTTTGTCTGAGTCTGATGGGGTCCCTGCTTCCCCCTCCACCTTCTCTGCCATGTCCTTTGGGGGTGCTCAGTCCATTAAGGGGATGATGTACTAAAACACCCCTTTCCTTCTTCCAGAAGTGTCCGTTCCCTGTCCACACTCAGCCCTGCCTTGCAACTGGGGAACCCACGTGCCACAAACGTTCCCGCCTTCACACCCCTCCTCGCGGAAGGCAGCCTCGGCGCCTGAGGGTCTGCACTGCCAGTGCGGACAGCGACCCCCGGCTCCTCCTGTGCTTTCTCTCACCTTCTCGTCTCTCCTCTTGGCCGTATGGACTTCCGACATTACTTACTGCCTCTCCAGCTAGCATGTGAAGAATCCAACCTTACATATGCACCTTTGTATTAAAACCATTCTAGACCTAGACGTTATCACACTGAGTGAAGTCAGACAGAGGAAGACAAACACCCTATGACATCACTTATACGTGGAATCTAAAATATGACACAAATGAACTTATCTTCAAAACAGAAACAGACTCATGGACACAGAGACCAGACTTGTGGCTGCCAAGGGGGAGGGGAGTGGGGGAGGGAAGGAGTGGGAGTTTGGGATTAGCAGATGCCAACTATTATATAGAGGATGGATACACAGCAAGGTCCTACTGTATAGCACAGGGAATTATGTTCAGTATCCTGTGATAAGCCATAATGGAAAAGAATATGAGAAAGAATGTATATAGATGTATGGCTGAGTCGCTTTGCTGTACAACAGACATTAACACAACACTCAACACATACTTCAATAAGATGAATTTAAAAAACTTTCTAGATCTTAATACCAGGGTTCCACGTCTAAATAGAGAAAAATGACATGACTCAAATTTGAAGCTCAACAGCTTAGAATACAATTGTCAACTACATTAAGTTGTACCTTTTGGGAAAAAAAAATTAGAAAATGCTCCTGATTATTTAAAAAACCTCGAATTGCCCAAGTTCCAGGGCTGCTCTTCACACATGATGCCCGGAGATGCCAGGGCCGCTCAGGGCTCAGGAGGCTTGCCCTGGCATTTCCAGTTTGGAAACTAAAGGTAGTTCTGACAGTGCTTTATGAGTCCTTCCTGATACGGGCAGTTGTGACAGGCAGGCAGAGACTCAATGGATGGGAACAGAGAGCAAGGGCAGGGGCTTGCATGTGCCCAATGGCTCACAAACCCCAGTCAGATTTCCCTTGTCTCCATTGCTTTGGATCCCATGGCTTATCTGGGCCTTCACTGAGAAATAGAGCCTATTTTTTACCCAGAGTAGGAATACAGTACCTGGTGAGAGGAGAAGGAAGGTACCCCTGGCCATAGAATGTTCTACTGTGTAACAGGAAACCAAGAAATCTGCCTTCTTTCAGGGTACCCCTGAGAAGGAGCCCTGGACCTGAATCTTTGGTCACAGGGCTGCCACTGCACACAGAAACTTAGACTTCTCTGGGTACAGGAAGACCTTATTTATCTTTAATTCCCATCATGTAGTTGACTCTCAGTAAATGATTGTAAAATAAATTCACAGATTGTGGAGCTAATAGGGGTCTTTGAAGAGATCTATCTCACTCCCCTTAGTTTCTAAAGAGCATGAGCCCCAGATTGGTTACCTGGTTGCATAGCAGCTAGATGATGGTGTCGAGGCACTGGGCTTCTGCGCGGTTCCTCCCCTCCCAGGTGGGCCACACAGCCTCTTAGAGCTCTGGACACAGGGAAGCCACCTGATGGAGTGGCTCAGGGCGAGCCTAATGTCTCGGGTGACTTTTGTGCCCATGCGCTTTGTGTGAAGAGTAGGAAGAGCGTCTGCTGGCACGAGCCCTCTGGTGGGGGAACTACGCTGTCTGTAGAAAGTTAGGCCAAAGTGTTTGTAGCAACATCCACAGGATGCTGTGTGCCCTTGGCCTTCTTCAAGTAACATGGGCACCACAGCTCCCTGAAGAATGTTCCTTCATCTTACTTGTAAAACCGAGCACAAGTGGAGCTCCTGGGCACAAAAGCCTTTCTGTGTCCCCCATTTCTTGACAACAGAAAATAGGCTTCTTTCAGCCTCCATGACCTTCCTTGAGTTCCAACGGGCAGGTTCAAGCAGATGCTAATCAGGGAAGGGAGGGGATGTGAGACAAGGGAGGAACAGTCAAGAGAAACAACAGTGCAGCCTTGGGGCAGGTCCTGGTTCCCATCAAGGGATACACACAACAATATCTTCGAGCTGTTTTGCAGGTACTGAGACCCCCACCAGGTGGGAGAAGTTAACTGTGTGCTGCCCACAAGCACGGAGACCCCAGACCTGTTGGAACCAGAAGGTTGGTGATGCTGACTCCCACTTACCACCAACCAATCAGAAGAAAGTCCACCAGCTGATCACGCCCACTTTGAACCATTACTATAAAACTTCTCACTACCCTCTCCAAGTTGGGACACACAGTTCTGAGGGCATTAGCCCGCTGTGGCCCCCTTTGCCTGGCAAAGCAATAACCCTATTCTTTCCTACTTCGCCCAAAACTCTGTCTCTGAGATTTAATTCGGTGTCAGGGTACAGAGTCCGGATTCGGCTTCATTCGTGCCTCCATTTCTTTATCTGTGATGGGGGTGACAATAATACCTGGTTGTTTGCACTGTCATCTGTGGCTGGCACAGAGCACACACTCGGCAGGTATTAGCTGTATTTATTATAATTCGTTATGGAACAACTTGGTCGGCATATACCAGGATGGTAGAAACAGGTGGTCCTCAGATGATCAGAGAGTTGGCAGCAGTTCTCTTCGTCAAGGACGCTTGGAGGACTTTCCATATCTAAATGCTTGCAAATGGACTGGATGACCCCTCTGGGTACCTCTGGCCTCTCCCTTTAAAATAATCTGTAAAACATTTTAAAGAAAGAGAGCTTCTGTTTCCAGGGCTCTTCCCCATATATTTTAATCAGATACTATTTGGCAAATAAATGAGATGTTCTGTTCTCTCATATCGGGGATATTTTGAAAGCTTCTGATTTCCTTAAAAAAAAACCAAAAAACCCAAAACTAAAAAAGAGTTCATCTGAGTTTATACCCTCCTCCTTTGCCAAAGCTAAATTTTAAATCATAAGGTCAGATTACCAATGTTCACTCAGAGGATTGGAGCAGAGTCATTAAATCTTATTACAAAGTGAAGTGCCGAAAGTAATTGCACATATTTGTAAGTAGCTTAGAACTGATTAAAAATGCATAAAGGAAAGCTGCAAAATTCTCTGCTGGCCCAAGGATGCTACCCCCTCAGGGCAACAATTACAGCTGCTCAATCCCTGAGTAACCTTCCTGGTTGCCCTGTGAACAGGCAGGAGGGCGTGCTCCTGGCTCTTGGGAGCAGAGCCTGTGGCAGCCTGGAGAGGTTGCTAGGGTTTGGCAAGCCCAGGAGGAGTGGAATTCATACTCCTTGTGGGAAGCATTGTGAAAAGCTCATCATTATACTGAACTGATCAAGGTCTTCCCAGCTCATCGTCCCTACCCAGCCTGCATTTCTGCAAGGTAGCCTGTGCTTCAGGGTGGCTTGGAGGAAGGAAAAAGGAGACCAAGTATTGGGAGGAGTTTCTGGGAGCATTTACCCAGATGCAGACGGCAAGCACAGCACATGAGCTGTTTTTAGTGGGATTTCAGTTAATTTCCAAGAAAATCCCCTGATATTTGTCTCCCCTGTTTACAATCTCTTCTTTTGTTTGTTTGAAAGATTTTTTTGACGTGGACCACTTTTAACGTCTTTATTGAATTTGTTACAATGTTGCTCCTGTTTTATGTTTTGGTTTCTTTGGCTATGCGGCATGTGGGATCTCAGCTCCCCGACCAGGGATGGAACCCTGCGTTGGAAGGTGAAGTCTTAACCACTGGACCCCAGGGAAGTCCCTGTTTACGATCTCTTGGAAATCATTTCCTGCAGCTGTCAGTCAACCATTATGTTGGTTTAGAGCCAGTCACACAAAGCACTGTGATTGGTGCATGAGGGTGAGAAAGGACTTCATTCAATATATTTCTCATAAACACCTGTTATGGGCCAAGAACAGTTCAAAATGTGGAGAAACAGCCCCTGCCTCAAGAAGTGCATGTTATGGGAGAGGAAAGGATGTATTCTGTTAATAAATGTGGGCACATGGCCCTGCAAAACTCATGGGACGTGTCTTAGTCAGGTTAATGCTATGGTAACAAAAAACAAAACAAAGCAAAACTCTGGATCTCAGTGGCTGAGCTCATCAAGGTTTCTCTCCTCCCTCCCCACCACCCCCCTCTCTCATCCTCTCTCTTCCTTTCTTCCTCTCTCACTCTCTCTTTCTCTCTCTCTCTCTTCTTTTTCTACAAACACATATGAAGCACCTACCATGGGGCAGGTATCATGCCAGGTGTTGGGAATACAATGTTAGCCCCTGTTTCCAAGGAATTCATGACCTGTGCTCTAGATTTCCCCCTTGGAATAAATCCTAAAGAGAAGGTATTTGAACTATTTTGCCCTCTCTTTTATTTTTATTTCTTCTTCTTTTGAAAAGAGATGTATATTGAAATGCACATTAGAAAGCCTGTGAATACAGCTGGATGAAATTTGTGGAACTAAACACACCCTTGTAAACAGTACCCAGATCAAGAAGTGAAGTATGGTATCCACATCTAGGCCCTTGCTTTTGCCGCCTCCCAATCATTACTGCCCCTAAGTAATACTATAGATTATTGTTTCCTTATTTTGGCCTTTATAAATACAATTATACTGTTCACAAAAGAGGATTACAAGGTACATTTGAGTGTGCACTTATTTTTTGAAAGTGACTACATAGATCCAAATGCACCTAGGTATCATTTTTGATACAATCTTCTAATTTGGCTGCAAACATCACAACTAATGATAGACATACCACCTCCATCGGATTTCCCTCGACTAATGTGAAAGCCAGATTTACTCAGGGTTCAAGGTCTCTACCTATGGAATGTCACCTTCTCTCCCTTTTCTATTCAGTTTTCTTTTTTTTTCTGGCAACTCACACTTATTTTTGCAGCCAATTTAGAATATTGCACTAGAAACCATATCTAGGTGCATTCAGATATATTTAGTCATTTCTTAAAAGCAGTGTACAGTCAAATGTACAGTTAGAGTGTGTTGATAAATCTCTGTCACTGGTAGCAGAATGTAAACTCCTTTGGAACAAGGAACTAGTCTCCAATCTTGCTGTTTTGTAAATCACCCCCTGACCCCATTAGTCCAGCACCATAATTTGAACCAAGTGGGAACCCAAGAAAATGTCGCTGAGTGGAATCTTCTTATTGTAATTGAGTTTTTGAATAATTAACGAAATCTCATTCCTTTTTTGGGAGTTGATTACTTCAGAAAGTGGCTTCCACTCCAGAATGAGAGGCTGAGCACATATGTTTCTTTTCTCTTCCTCTCAAAATCCTATTAAAAAGAGAGTTAGGGAATGACAAATAACATAGCTTATAGCCATAAAGAGGATTGGAGGGAAACCCTCACTGATGGACAGCTTTTGATACGTTTCCTAAAGACAAAAGCAGATGAAGTAATAGTGACCAAGAAATCAGGGGAGGAAGGTCCAGAGGGGACTGTAACTAGGAGAGACTCCAGCTGCACATATGTTCAGATACCCGGTAGACTCCCATGGAGGCTTTGAACTCAGAGACACTTTGGAGGGTGGAAGTGAGATGTGGGAGGATCAACAAAGAAGTGAGCCTAGGCAAACCCCTTCCTACTCTTTGAGGACAGAACAGCCAATAGGCAGACGTTTACCCCTCAGGCAGAGAAAGCAAAGGATTCTTCACTAAAGCAATTGAACAAATTGCCTGAGAAAAAGCAGGGTAGCCAGTGAGGGCTGGAGTCCCAAAGCAATGCATCCTGGGCCCCAGCGGTATGGCTTGTTTCCATCCTGCTCAAGCTGGAGTGAAACTTTCCAGATGAGGGGCTTCGTTTGCAGACCCAGAGTTCATGACTCTGTCATTTCAGTATCTTATTTTATTTTATTTTATTTTGAGGGTTTTTAAAAACAAACTTCATTTTTTACATCACTTTTAGGTATGAATGGACGACAGGGGCTCACAGGCATTTGAGGAGAGTCTGTGACGTAACGAAGAAAAGCAAAGTTAAGGAAGCAGAAGAAAATGACCCAAAACAAAACAAATAATTCAAGGAATAAAAGTGTACTTTGAAAAATCCTAATTGGTGCCCTCAGGGAGATTTGAGAATGTATAAAATCCATAATACATAAACAGGATTAAAAAAAAAACTACTAGAGAACAAGAATGGTCTCTCACTGAGCAAAAAAATATCTTCAAACTACAAAACTGAACAGAAGGTTTAACAATGAAATCAAGGAAATCTCTTATAGAGTGGAACAAAAACAGAACAAAACAAAGGGATAGAAATGTGTGCAAGCACCTAAATGACAAAAGACTGACAAAGGCAAATTAAAAGGCCAACAGACAAGAGAAACAAAAAAAAACACAAGGGAATCAGTTTCTGAAGGAATATTAGAAAATCATTTCGGAGAGGTGAAAAAGGTATGTCCTTGGACTGAAATGGTTCTCTGATCCTAGCACAATGCATGAGGAAGATGACATTGAGGCACATTTTTATGAAGGTTCAAAATATGCCAATTAATAGAAGATTCTGAAAACTGTTTTCAGAGAGTAAAAACTGTTTACCTATGAAGGATTAGAGTCAGTCTGCCTGTGAAATTCTTACAAGCTTAATGTCACAAGACAAGGAGGACTGTCTTCTAAGTTCTGAGATAAGTGATTTACAGCCTAGAATTCTACATGCAATAAAATTATCAACTAAGTGTGAAGACATTACACAAGAACCTAGAAATTTGATTTCCAATTCAACCTTTGTGACAAAGCTATTTGAGGATGTGTTCCAGCAAAACAAGGGAGTAAACACTTAAGGAAGACTTAAGCCCCAGGAAGAATAGGTTTTATCCAGGATAATAGCTCTGCAACAGAAATAGAGAGAGATTAGTCTAGAGCAAAAAGGCTCAATAATGACATGTGAATGGAAGGGAAAGGATTCACTATATTTGAAAATGTTCTTGAAACATTAAATGATGATAAGGATCTGATAAAAGCAGACATTACAAGATAGATTGATAGATAAATGGATAGACAGATAGATAATTAAGTACTACAGGAAAAATAAAATGCATAAAAAGGAGAGATTAATTATAGTATTATTTTTTATGTTACTGATTTTTACCTCTTAGAACTAATCTAGCGACTAATCACAATAATGGTTACAGAGCAAAATGTGTATACTATTAACCTTGGCAATGAAAAAGCAAACGTTTAACAAGCTGGAAAGGGTTTAAACCTAGATTTAAAATCAATCTCCTATATCCTGGCTTTCCTCCTTAATATTCTGGAGTAAGGAGCTGCATTTTGTTGGAAGTTCCCATTGTATACCAATAAATGTTACACAACGAGTGTATAGGCTCCTGTAGATATAAAGCTGTCCAGAATGTACCCATTTCTCCCTAACAGCTGCAGTTCTGGTTGAGAATTAATGAGCTTCTTCTTGGCATATGTCCTTCCTTATCACCCTAAGATCATGTCCAAGGTGGCTATCTTTAGGCATCTGTCTGGCTTTGTCTGTCTCTTTCCTTTTCATTTTACCTGTTTTCTACCCGTGCAGCCCTTTTGCTTGTGGCTGTACCTTCCCTGAAGGCTGCATTCCCTGCGCACCTGTAAGGTGATGGCTGCATATTCCACAGTGCGGAGCGGTTCCCGCACACAGAGGAGAGGCATGGGCCAAAGGAAGCGCCCAACACCTATATTTGTCTTTAGCCTTAGGGTATCACTGATTTCATGCTGTATTTATTCATGCTGGTCTGGCTTTCTCTTTGGAAAATGTCACTTTCAAAATGGAAACCAAAGAAGGTGTTTATCCAGTTGTATTTTCTGATAACTGCAGTTGTGTTCCTGCAGTGGGGTAATGGAACCGGGTGGAGGTTCCCGAATTTTACTGCCTCCATATTTTATTCATCTGTATTTTTTTTTTTTTTTTGCGGTACGCGGCCCGTTGCGGAGCACAGGCTCCGGACGCGCAGTCTCAGCGGCCATGGCTCACGGGCCCAGCCGCTCCGTGGCATGTGGGATCTTTCCGGACCAGGGCACGAACCCGTGTCCCCTGCATCGGCAGGTGGACTCTCAACCACTGCACCACCAGGGAAGTCCTCATCTGTATTTTTAAATGTTCTTTCTTGGTATCTGAGACTGGTTTTTGCTAGGCTGAACAGTTATAAATGCCTATAGCATAAAGCATCCTGCCTGTAGTTTCTATTTTCTAAAGGTAGTAAAAATGGGCATCCCTAATTTCCTCCATCCATCCACTAGATTCCCTAGTGGGGACCGGGCTCAGCTTATTCAACCTCCCATGACAGGACATGATAATGGTAAGAGTGTGGGGAGGACGAGGGGTCAAAAACCTGATGAGAATCAAGGGACACTTTGACCTTTGGGAGAAAAGGCGGTCTCCTCCTGAGTGATGCAGGAATCTCCCCTTCCTGCAACAGGGAAGAAGGCTGCATTAGCATGGTTAGTGCTCCACAAAGAAGCGGGGGGGTGCCTGGGAACCTGGAGCAGTGTCCCCACCCTCATTTCTCTCCCTGGCATCTGGGCACGAGCGTCAGCGTGGAGGTGAGCAAGGGATGGGGATGTTGAGAAGAGGAGATAAAGACCTGGGGTGGGGGGAGAGGGTGGTCTGTGCCCCTGTGACATGCATGCATTACATTCTTTGCTGTTGTTGTTACTCTTTCAAGAAATATTTATTGATCGGTGCTACGAGAGGCACAAAGATGACTCCGACACAGGTCCTGCCCCAAAGGCACTGACAGTCTAGCAGAGGAGATAGGGTACATGCAGAGGGTGCACCGTCAGAGCTGGGCTTCCCTAAGGTGAGTCTGATGTGGTGTGTAAAGCAGGCTGGGTTAGGAAGAGGTGAAGGAAGCTGAGGGGCCGTTGACATCATCTGGGCGAGGAAGGAAGAGATGCAGGGGGCTGCTAAGACAACACCAGCGTGACTTTGCTGGGGACAGGATGTGGGGAGTAGGGGAAAGGGAAGCAGATGACTTAGACGTGTAACAGGGGCCGTGACACTAACAGAAGGAACAACAGAGTAGGTTTGAGAAAAGAAATGAAAATGGGCACATACAATTCTTCCGCATGTTTTTTTATAATTAATTATCACAGTATGCATGTAGAAAGAACAAGCACTCCAGAAGTACAGCCAGATGCCCTGCAGCAAACGCAGATCTCCTCCCGAGGTGGGTGTGTATCCCCTGGGCATTTTTCTCCTCTTGTTCTGAAACTTCCTTTTTTTCCCAGCAGTCCTCCCGCCATTGGCAGCACGTCTGACTCTGAAGGGGGCCGCTGCCCGCATCTTTCGTTGTGCTTGCTTATGACGCCTCTTCTGTCTACTCAGCCACCTTCGCCAGCAACCCTCTTGGCATTTCAGCGCTTGTTCCTGAAGCTCTTGGGCCCTGGCTGGCAACCTGACAATTCACCAAGGCCAGCAGTGTGCAGGGCTGTGCCCAGAGGGGACATCTGGTTACCCCGCTGTGGGCAACTCACTGTTCCCTGCCCAGGAGTCAAACCACACAGAGTAATTTCCTTGCATCAGCTTTCTTAAAGGAAGCTGGCTGCAGTGTGTATGTGTGCATGTGTGTGTGCATGCGTGTGTGTGTGTGTATATGTGATGAATTTGGAAACATTTAAAATAGAGTCTCACACTCACACACATCACATACACACACGCACGCACGCACTTGTGGACAGGCATCACACAAGCTCCCAAGAAAAGGCTTCATCTCCCTAAACGCCCAAATCTCAGACAAGGCTTTGGGGATGCAAATATTGTACATTATACTCAAGCCAAATCTTCAGTTAATTTCTAAAATACGGAGAACCCCCGAGAATCCCTCACATTTTATTCCTATTCTCTATGGTGCTCGTACCTATTTTCTAGTCAGAGAGCTCAGGATGTCTGTTGGTACCTTGAATTCAGAGCATCATGATTTGTGTGGTTTTATTTTTTTTTATTTTTTATTTTTTTGCGGTACGCGGGCCTCTCACTGTCGTGGCCTCTCCCGTTGCGGAGCACAGGCTCCGGACGCGCAGGCTCAGCGGCCACGGCCCACGGGCCCAGCCGCTCCGCGGCATGTTGGATCTTCCCGGACCGGGGCATGAACCCGTGTCCCCTGCATCGGCAGGCGGACTCTCAACCACTGCGCCACCAGGGAAGCCTGTGTGTTCTTATTTTTATATCTTCTCCCTTTTGTACCAACAATAAATTGTAGGAGAAATAGGAAAAATTAGAACTGTTTCTCATCTACTTGGGGATAGAGCAGCGTTGGGCAAAGCAACAGGATCTTTACCAGCTTCTGGTAAAAGCTTGTTTTCTCCAACTGGTGGGATTTAATACATGAGGTGTTCGCCAGAGAGTTGATGCTCAGTGAGTGCTGTTATTAAGAGCATTAATCATGGTAGCTGGAGGTCATATGGTGATGACGGAGATGAGGATGATGACCCAGCTGGCATCTAAGAACTGAGTTAAGGACACAGCCTTTCCGAGTTTGTTAGGAACACATTTCTCTCTTGTTTCTGGCAGTGAGAATCAATGTAATAAAGGGAAGCCAGGAACATGTTTCATCACTTTTCTCTTGCCTATTCTTATAGTTTAACAGGCTTGTTATTGTAAACAGTTTTATTAATGTCATTAAATTTTTTTGAACGTTAAAGAACTTAAATTTTTCCTTTTTACAAAAGCAATGCTTTTTTAAAAGAAAAAAAATCAGAAAATACAACGTAGAGCAGCACTCATTATCTTCCCCATTGTCAGCCCCTCTCGTTTACGTACTTCGCAGCTTTTACACACACACGTAAATCACTAAGAATTGCATCATGTCATATAGTTTTGTCAACTGCTTTCTTGCTTAAAACTGGAACACTGACGTCCCTGAATTGTCAGTTTCTGCACCCACCTTAGGGATGCTCCTTAATCTGTTTTAATTAGGTCTCTAGTTTGATATTTAGTTTGTCAGTGTGAGAAATGAATTAGATAAGTATTACTGCAAACTGCAACAAAACTATGAATGATCCAGCCCAAAATTCTGCTTTGACTTTAACGATACAGATAATGAGGGAGGGAAAAATAAGATACTTGGGTGCAGTGTGCATGCATGTGCTGGGGTGCCGTCTACTTTTGCAGGTGAGTCGTTTAGTTTCGCCCTTTGCCAGGTCTAATTGCCACACTGTGTTCTCTGAGGCCTGGAGGGGGTGCCACAGGGAGGTGCCTTTTAGACTGTATTGTGATGTTCACATTCTAGAAACCTGTAATCAGGTTTTCGCCTACATGTGATGCTGTGAAATCCACTCTCTGCCCTTCAGCTGAAATCCCAGGGCTTTCCAAACCACAATGAGACAAACACTCCTTCATGAAAAATCATGACCTCAGTGGAGTCTCTGAGCACTGGGTCCCCTAACCTTTACAACCAATGGACCACAGTTGTATGGTGGAGCTCACTAAAACCCTAATGATATCGCTAGATGAGGCCAGAGGTTTCCATGGCAACTGAAGCGATACACAAGCCTTCAGAACAGGGCATCACACAGAGGCCGGTGGACAAGAGAGGAAGATGAATGTGGTCAGGAGGTGGGCAGGACACCCTCCCACCCCTCACCCGCTGCTTTCCCTGCACCAGAGTGGTGGCCTGTGTCCTCCCTTCTCTTTATCTCTCAGCCCCACCCTGTTGGGGCTTCTCAGGAATTCCACCTGGTATCCCGAACTAGGAAGCATCCCACGGACCAAGCCTGCCTGTTCCTCCTTCCCTGTTGCAGGTGGTTTCTTTCTTGCCTCTTTACAGGTTGATGCTGACCTGGAAGTACTACCATATTGAGGGCTGTGGAGGGCAAATATCCACTGATGAAATATTCTTGACAATTTTTTGCATTAGTAGGTGATTTCCATAGATAGGCTGTTTCATCCAGGATTGGCAAATAACTGAACTTCCTCCGGAGTTCCCATCTAGCCTTGCTTGTTAGAAACTAGGTCGAGAATGAGCAGCCTGTACCTAGGCTGCACCATGGTCAACTAGTGATGTCTGCCAGGTGACTGGGAAGGAAGCTAGCTGGTGATGGGCAAGCCTAGCACATGCTAACCTTTAATCCAGCTGTGAAATATCAGATAGTAGGAAGGCGAGGGAGAGAAACAAAAGGAAAACAACAGTAGAGGGGCTCTGTTATCTTTTTGCATGTAAGTATTCTTGTTTGCACACCACTTTAAATACCCTTCCCTTATTACACATTCTTATGTCATCGAAGTCCTGGGGAAGAAAAAAGAACAAACTGCTTGTCTCTGTAACTCATGTCTACATAGGTACTTGGGTCTGAAAGGATGGCTTTTTCTTATTTCTATTCATCTTGATTATCCCCTGAAGTCCTAAAAAAGTCCATTCTAGAACTTGGAAAAAAGAAGTCTCCTCCCGCTTTGGAGGAATGAATGGCTTCATGATAATGGTTCACATCCTCTTCAAAGTTTGCTTCTCATTTACACAGACATTTGGAAGATAAGGCCAGATATCTTCCCCAATCAGACGTACATGTGATTTCTGGAATACGGTCTGTCAGACGCTTAAAACTATCCTCAAATTTAGTTTCTATTTAGTTATCCTTCTGCCCCAAATGGAACACGGGCCTGACGAATACTAATCACTTTTCAAAATTATACTGTTTGGTAAAATTTCAATTTTCTTAAATTTACCAAGGCTTGATTTGTGACCCAAGATATGATCTATCCTGGAGAATGTTCCATGAGCACTTGAGAAAAATGTGTATTCTGTTGTTTTTGGATGGAATATCCTATAAATATCAATTAAGTCCATCTTGTTTAATGTATCATTTAAAGCTTGTGTTTCCTTATTTATTTTCATTTTGGATGATCTGTCCATTGGTGAAAGTGGGGTGTTAAAGTCCCCTACTATGAATGTGTTACTGTCGATTTCCCCTTTTATGGCTGTTAGTATTTGCCTTATGTATTGAGGTGCTCCTATGCTGGGTGCATAAATATTTGCAATTGTTATATCTTCTTCTTGGATCGATCCCTTGATTATTATGTAGTGTCCTTCTTTGTCTCTTCTAATAGTCCTTATTTTAAAGTCTATTTTTTCTGATATGAGAATTGCTGCTCCAGTTTTCTTTTGGTTTCCATTTGCATGGAATATCTTTTTCCATCCCCTTACTTTCAGTCTGTATGTGTCTCTAGGTCTGAAGTGGGTCTCTTGTAGACAGCATATATATGGGTCTTGTTTTTGTATCCATTCAGCCAATCTGCGTCTTTGGATGGGAGCATTTAGTCATTTACATTTAAGGTAATTATCGATATGTATGTTCCTATTCCCATTTTCTTAATTGTTTTGGGTTCGTTATTGTAGGTCTTTTCAAGTATCTTTTCCAACCACAACGCTATGAGACTAGATATCAATTACAGGAAAAGATCTGTAAAAAAAACAAACACATGGAGGCTAAACAATACACTACTTAATAACGAAATTATCACTGAAGATATCAAAGAAGAAATAAAAAAATACCTAGAAACAAATGACAATGGAGACATGACGACCCAAAACCTATGGGATGCAGCAAAAGCAGTTCTAAGAGGGAAGTTTATAGCAATACAATCTTACCTTAAGAAACAGGAAACATGTTGAATAAAAAACTTAACCTCGCACCTAAAGCAATTAGAGAAAGAAGAACAAAAAACCCCAAAGTGAGCAGAAGGAAAGAAATCATAAAAATCAGATCAGAAATAAATGAAAAAGAAATGAAGGAAACGATAGCAAAGATCAATAAAACTAAAAGCTGGTTCTTTGAGAAGATAAACAAAATTGATAAACCATTGGCCAGACTCTTCAAGAAAAAAAGGGAGAAGACTCAAATCAATAGAATTAGAAATGAAAAAGGAGAAGTAACAACTGACACTGCTGAAATACAAAAGATCATGAGAGATTACAATAAGCAACTCTATGCCAATAAAATGGACAACCTGGAAGAAATGGACAAATCCTTAGAAATGCACAACCTGGCAAGACTGAACCAGGAAGAATTAGAAAATACGAACAGACCAATCACAAGCACTGAAACTGAAACAGTGATTAAAAATCTTCCAACAAATAAAAGCCCAGGACCAGATGGCTTCACAGGCGAATTCTATCAAAAATTTAGAGAAGAGCTAACACTTATCCTTCTCAAACTCTTCCCAAATATAGCAGAGGGAGGAACACTCCCAAACTCATTCTACGAGGCCACCATCACCCTGATACCAAAACCAGAAAAGGATGTCACAAAGAAAGAAAACTACAGGCCAACTTCACTGATGAACATAGATGCAAAATCCTCAACAAAATACTAGCAAACAGAATCCAGCAGCACATTAAAATGATCATACACCATGATCAAGTGGGGTTTATCCCAGGAATGCAAGGATTCTTCAATATATGCAAATCTATCAATGTGATAAACCATATTAACAAATTGAAGGAGAAAAACCATATGATCATCTCAATAGATGCAGAGAAAGCTTTCGACAAAATTCAACACCCATTTATGATAAAAACCCTGCAGAAAGTAGGCATAGAGGGAACTTTCCTCAACATAATAAAGGCCATATATGACAAACCCACAGCAAACATCATCCTCAATGGTGAAAAACTGAAAGCATTTCCACTAAGATCAGGAACAAGACAAGGTGGCCCACTCTCACCACTCTTATTCAACATAGTTTTGGAAGTTTTAGTCAAAGCAATGAGAGAAGAAAAGGAAATAAAAGGAATCCAAATCGGAAAACAAGAAGTAAAGCTGTCACTGTTTGCAGATGACATGATACAATACGTAGAGAATCCTAAAGATGCTACCAGGAAACTACTAGAGCTAATCAATGAATTTGGTAAAGTAGCAGGATACAAAATTCATCCACAGAAATCTCTGGCATTCCTATACACTAATGATGAAAAATCTGAAAGTGAAATCAAGAAAACAATACCATTTACCACTGCAACAAAAAGAATAAAATATCTAGGAATAAACTTACCTAAGGAGACAAAAGACCTGTATGCAGAAAATTATAAGACACTGATGAAAGAAATTAAAGATGATACAAATAGATGAAGAGATATACCATGTTCTTGGATTGGAAGAATCAACATTGTGAAAATGACTATACTACCCAAAGCAATCTATAGAGTCAACGCAATCCCTATCAAACTACCACTGGCACTTTTTCACAGAACTAGACAAAAAATTTCACAATTTGTATGGAAACACAAAATACCCCGAATAGCCAAAGCAATCCTGAGAACGAGAAACGGAGCTGGAGGAATCAGTCTCCCTGACTTCAGACTATACTACAAATCTACAGTAATCAAGACAGTATGGTACTGGCACAAAAACAGAAAGATAGATCAATGGAACAGGATAGAAAGCCCAGAGATAAACCCACGCACATTTGGTCACCTTATCTTTGATAAAGGAGGCAGGAATGTACAGCGGAGAAAGGACAGCCTCTTCCATAAGTGGTGCTGGGAAAACTGGACAGGTACATGTGTAAGTATGAGATTAGAACACTCCCTAACACCATACACAAAAATAAGCTCAAAATGGATTAAAGACCTAAATGTAAGGCTAGAAACTATCAAACTCTTAGAGGAAAACATAGGCAGAACACTCTATGACATAAATCACAGCAAGACACATTTTGACCCACTTCCTAGAGAAATGGAAATTAAAACAAAAATAAACAAATGGGACCTAATGAAACTTCAAAGCTTTTGGACAGCAAAGGAAACCATAAACAAGACCAAACGACAACCCTCAGAATGGGAGAAAATATTTGCAAATGAAGCAACTGACAAAGGATTAATCTCCAAAATTTATAAGCAGCTCATGCAGCTCAATAACAAAAAAATCAAACAACCCAATCCAAAAATGGGCAGAAGACCTACATAGACATTTCTCCAAAGAAGATATACAGACTGCCAACAAACACATGAAGGAATGCTCAACATCATTAATCATTAGAGAAATGCAAATCAAAACTACAATGAGATATCATCTCACACTAGTCAGAATGGCCATCATCAAAAAATCTAGAAACAATAAATGCTGCAGAGGGTGTGGAGAAAAGGGAACACTCTTGCACTGCTGGTGGGAATGTGAATTGGTACAGCCACTATGGAGAACAGTATGGAGTTTCCTTAAAAAAACACAAATAGAACTACCATATGACCCAACAATCCCACTACTGGGCATATACCCTGAGAAAACCATAATTCAAAAAAGAGTCATGTACCAAAATGTTCATTGCAGCTCTATTTACAATAGCCCAGAGATGGAAACAACCTAAGTGCCCATCATCGGATGAATGGATAAAGAAGATGTGGCACATATATACAATGGAATATTACTCAGCCATAAAAAGAAACAAAATTGAGCTATTTGTAATGAGGTGGATGGACCTAGAGTCTGTCATACAGAGTGAAGTAAGTCAGAAAGAGAAAGACAAATACCGTATGCTAACACATATATATGGAATTTAAGAAAAAAAATGTCATGAAGAACCTAGGGGTAAGACAGGAATAAAGACACAGACCTACTAGAGAATGGACTTGAGGATATAGGGAGGGGGAAAGGTGTGACGAGGCTGTGACGAGGCAAGAGAGTGGCATGGACACATATACACTACCAAACGTAAGATAGATAGCTAGTGGGAAGCAGCCGCATAGCACAGGGAGATCAGCTTGGTGCTTTGTGACCACCTGGAGGGGTGGGATAGGGAGGGTGGGAGGGAGGGACATGCAGGACGGAGGAGATATGGGAACATATGTGTATGTATAACTGATTCACTTTGTTATAAAGCGGAAACTAACACACCATCGTAAAGCAATTATACTCCAATAAAAGATGTAAAAAAAAAATCAGGTTCTGTCAAAAATATATATATGTATATTGTTTGGGATGAAAAACTGAAAGTGTGGGGAGGTATAATCGACCCTGAAGGTGGATGGAGGAAAGGGCAGTTCTGGTGAATCTAAATGGGGGTAAGAGTGTCCCCACTTGAAGGAGGGGGCAGATGCTGCCATGGAGGCAGTGAGCATGGGAAGCGCCTTTGTACACCTTTGCTCTGGGTTCCCCAGGGTGCTAGCTTCCTATTACTGTTGTGAAAAACAACTACAATCCTAGTGGCTTTAAATAACTCACACTACCTTACAGTTTTGGAGGTGAGAAGTCCTGAGATTAAGGTGTCAGGAGGGCTGGTTCCTTCTGAAGTCTCTAAGGCAGACTCAGTTTCTTTGCCTTTTCCAGCTTCTAGAAGTCATCTGCATTTCTTACTTCACGGCCTTTCCTTCATCTTTAAGGGCAGCAGTGTAGCATCATCCAGGCTCTCTCCTGTCTCTGACTTGGACCTCTGCTTCCACCATCACATCTCTCTGTATCTCTGACCCTTCTGCCTCCCTCTTATAACCATCATTGTGATTAGATTGGGCCCAACTCCTCAGATATTCCAGGAAAGGGTCCTCCTTTCAAGACCCTTAACACATCTGCAAATTCCCTTTTGCCCTGGAAGGGAACATATTCACAAGTCCCAGGGATTAGGACGTGAGCATCTTCAGGGGGCCATTACTCTGCCACCACTCTAAGGATCAGGAGATGTCCCCTGAGGCCTGTTCCCAGCAGGGTTGGGCATCCTGCCTGAGATGCTCTGTTCTGTGTCATTAGGGACTGAGCTACTGGCTGAATCCTGCCCTGATGACCTACTTTCACCTTGAAGATAAAATAGCAAAACGCTTCGATATTTTAGAGAGAGTAAATTCTGCAATTAAAATGTAAATAATTTCTAGCCTAGGTACTAATGTTACCAAAAGTGGGGGTCTGGCCGCTTGCCTCCTAAAAGCCAACACTCGAGAGGCAAGGTTGGTGAAAAGGAAAATTTGCTTTATTCCAGAGGCTGGCAACCTGGGGGGAGGGTGGACTCATGTCTAAAGGCTGACTCCCCTCTGCTGATCAGTGAGCAAGAGCTTTTAAAAGGGAGTTTCAGGGGTGTATCAGCAGAGGGAGGGGGCCACATGCAAAAACAATACAGTCAGCTCTGACCGTCATCTTGAAACTGGCCACCGGTGGTCTGATCAGTGTCACCTTGATGGTTTTAGGTACAGTTAATCTTCAGTTCCAGCGTCCGTCTGTTCCCATGTCTTTGAGGCCAGTTCTTGGAATTGTGGCAGCTTACATCATGGCTACAATCTGGTCATCATGTAGTTAACTTCTCCCGCTTGGTGGGGTTTTCAGTATCGACAAAACAGCTCAAAGGACATGACTCAGAATATCATCTATAGCCCTTGAGAAGGAGCTAAAGGTCTCTGACTCTGCTTAGTGACTAAACTTTTATTGTTCTGTCCTGTTTGACTGCTTTCCTTTTCTTCTGCATTTTCTCATTTCTCTGATTAAACTTATTCTTTGGTTAAAGTTTCTCTACAGACAAAAGGCAGGCGAAGGGCATGGGAGGGAAGGACCATAGGGTTCTGATCTGTTTCAATTACTCTGGCTCTTTGTAAGTTAAGGCAACTAGATCTTTAGAAACAAAGTCAGCATTCTCAAGACAGCTAGTTGGCACAGGCAAGTTTTTCAAAATTACAGTCCTTGGTAATATTTGCATGACCTGCAGGCTGCCCTTCTTCAAAAGGAGCTGGTGATGCTTATTTATTTATTATTTCTTCAGAATTCCTCCTCTGATGTGGAGAGGTCTAATCTGAAAATTCTGAGAACTGATCACAGCAGAGGGCACGGCTGTTGATTTTGTGCTCTGGTCTGTTGTTTCCTTTTCCAGACCTTAAGTCGTTTTCAAGAAAACAGTGAGAGAGGTTTGATTACCTGAGGAAGCAGAGGGCTCAGGTATGTAATCAGGGCTGAACTGGAAACTCTGAGGGCTGAGTCTGGCCCCCAGATGACCAGATTCCCTCCCGGAGGAAGGGTAAGTGCAGACCTCTTTGTGGGACCTCCTGAATTCCCTCCATGCTTAATAATAGGATCGGAAGCTTCCCTGAATGAGATCGTCCAGGTAATCAGTACAGTCGTTTCAGCTGCATTACACAATTTCAACCAATCTCAGTAAACACAAGCAATCCTCTTTAAAAGATACTGAGTGAGAGAAAGATTTCGTTTGAGCTGTCAGCACCAGCACACAGCAGGGCGGATGTGAGCTGGACATGGTCCAACCCATGTGGGCGTGGACCAGCCACCATCATATTCCACAGCCAGCCAGCCAGCTGTGCACGAGGCCGTGCATCCGGACGCAGCCTCCATTGCCACAGCTTCGGTCCTGGTGTCCCACCTCCGGGGCTGGGCAGAGGCCTGCGGAGGCTCTCTGGTTTCTGTTGAGGGAACTCTTTTTCCTTCTCTGTGATCTGACCCCTCAGGTCTGGTGTCTCTGCTCCCTTTGCCTTGCTTGGGGGGGCACAGGAATCTCTGCCGGTGCTCCCAGGGCAGCTTTGCTAGTTGCCCTGCCAGCCATACCCTCTGAGATTGTCCTCTTCTTGCTGCTGCTATCATGTTTTATGAGGGTCTTTGCTCTTCCTAAATCTGTCCCAAACCACATCCTCCAACCTCTCAGTACAGGGGAAGTTCCCACTCTCTCCCCTGGTGCCCACAAAGATACCCCCTGCACAAACTCTTAAATGAACTTCGGTTCTTACTAAAGACTGTTTTCTGACTGAGACAGAGAGATACTAAGGGACCAGTCACCTTCCTGAAATAGAAGAAGGGGGAAAGAAATCCACATTCACATTGCAAGTGGTTCTGCTACGAGATGGATCAGACAGGCTGGTGGGTGTGTCGGAGGTGCCCTGTGACATGCAGAGGTCCAGGAAGGCACCTTCAGCCCCGATGGCTGGGGAGGACGGGATGGGGTGGGGTAAGGAGCCTGAGTAGGGCCAGGATCACCTGCAGGACCAGGTGCTTGGTGGCCACGTGGTTCAGGACTTGAGTTTCCTGAGGGGATTGATTAGAAGGAGGTTGGACTTGGGTCCCAGGTCATAGAATCCAGCAGGGAGTGGGCTCTCTAAGACCCAGAACCTGGACCTGGGACATACAAGGGGGACTGGCTCCAAATGCCCTAGCCAATAAACTGGGGGTGCAGTGTCCAAGCAGAGAAACAGAAGGCCAGCAGCGGTGCTGAGCTTCCACCTGGGAGCTCTTGACATCCCAGTGAAAAGGACCTTGACTCCAGAGCCAGGGGTGGGGCTCTCCGGCCATCTGCCAAAGGCTCCCCATGGCTGAGCCCTGCCTGCTCAAGTTCAGAGCATCCCATTTTGTCATCCGCACTCCTCATGGGCAGCAGCTTGCTGGAGTGGTTGATGAGCAGCACCATCTTGCTTGGACGCTGAGTCGGCAGCCCTCAGCCCACCCCTTCTACACACGTGCCTGGCCCAGCTGGGCAGTGGGCACTTCTGCTGGTCCCAGCCCATTTCCACCTACTGGTTCTTAACACAACGGCTGTGTCCTGATGGATCCCAGGCTCATCCCTCGATGCTTTGCTCAAATGCCACCCAGACAGCATCAATCATTTCACAGTTCTCTCCATAACTGTTATTTGTGGTTTTTTCCAAATTCCTAACAGATCTTTGGGATTTGAGGATGAGAAATCTCAATTTCTGGGGATTCTCACGATCCCCACGAGCATAAGTTATTCTTAAAACACTTCCAATGTTCTTGATACTCTTTACTCACTGTTATCAAGAACTTAAAATGTTTTACCAATAAGAAATATTAAACTCAGCAGCATTTTCAAAGAATTGCAACTCATAGCAGACATTCAAACACCGGGAAACGCTGGTGAAGGTTGGCGAAAATTAAAATTTGGATCTTCTATCTGGGTTGATAGCACTATGCAAAGTTGCCAGCTGAAGGACTTACTTTGCTTTCAAAATTTATTGTTTCTTGGAACATCACTCATAAGATTTATGTAAAGTAAATATGTGATAAACTTATTCATAATGATTTCATTTTCAAGAATGCCTCCCTGTTAACCGCCAGGAACACACACGACCACGAAACTGGCAAGAGGTGCAGGCCAGAGGGACTGATCCGAACTTGATCATTTATCTCCTAAGTGCTCCTGCCCCAGTAACTGGACATTTCCACCTTAGCCTGTCTTTCCACTGTCAGGGTTTCCTGCTCCTGCCTTCAACTTGAGGCCAAGCGATTCCTCAAAACAGTCTCATCTTTCTGTTGACTGTTGAGCTATTTTCAAAGGAGAATTCCAAGAGCGTTCTCTGTTTTCCTGATTTATTAACCATTTTTTTCTTGAACTTGAAGATTTATGAAAACTTAAGTTTCCAAGGAAACCTCAGGAAAGAATCCCTGATTTGCAGCACTAGTTATGTGTATCTGCGTTATATTAGACATGTCTTTCCCCGGATTGTTTATGAACTCTGAGAGCAAACCAAAGTCTGAACAATAATAACAATTTGATATTGTTATTAAGTTGCTATTAAATAAGTGTTTTGTTAAATAAATATTTAAATTTAACAACAATAATAACTTCCTCTTCTTTTCCTCCTCCTTCTTTCCTCCTCATTCCCCTCCCCCCATGCCCTTCCTCATTCCTAGCGTTTCTCAAGCATTTACTGAGCAGGGCTCAGTGCTTTATGTGTATTTTAAAAGTTAACTTTATTGAAGTATAATTTATGTGCAAAAAATACACCCTTTGCAGCACACATTTCAAGAGTTTTGATGAATTTATAGTCACGTAACCACCACAATCATGACATAGAACATTTTCGTCACCCTGAAAATTTCCCTTTTGCCTGTTTGCAACACAAGCATCCAATGATCTGCTTTCTGTCACCGTAAATTAGTTTTGCTTCTCTAGAACTTCATGGGTCCGGAATCACTGATATGCATTCTTTGGGCTTTGACTCCTTTTGCTTAGTATGTTTTTGAGATTCATCCATGCTGTTGCATGTATTGATCGTTCATTCCTTTCCTCTCTCCTTCTTTTCTTTTTTCACTGAGTTGTATCCATTTTGTGGATATATTATAATTGGTTTATCTGTTCACCTATTTTGAACAGTTCGGCGGTTTCCAGTTTTGGGCTACTTTTTTCATAATAAAGCTGCTATGAACATCCATGTACAAGTTTTTATGTGGACGTCCATTTTCATTGGGGTAAACACTTAAGACTGGAAGTGTGTCTAACTTTGTAAGAAACAGACAAACTGTTTCTAAAAGTGGCAGAACCATTTAATTTACCATCAGCAATATATGAGAGTTTCAAATGCCCCACATCCTTGCCAATATTCGGTATTGTCTGATTTTTTTTTTTTTTTTTTTTTTTTGCGGTACGCGAGCCTCTCACTGTTGTGGTCTCTCCCGTTGCAGAGCACAGGCTCCGGACCCGCAGGCTCAGCGGCCATGGCTCACGGGCCCAGCCGCTCCACGGCATGCGGGATCGTCCCGGACCGGGGCACGAACCCGTGTCCCCTGCATCGGCAGGCGGACTCTCAACCACTGCGCCACCAGGGAAGCCCGGTATTGTCTGATTTTTAATTTTAGACATTCTGCTGGATTTGTAATGGTATCTCATTGTGGCTTTAATTTGAATTTCCCTAATGACTAATGATGTTGAACATCTTGTAAAGTGTTTGTTGAACATTCATATATCTACTTTTGTAATATATTTGCTCAACCCCTATGCTCATGTTTTAATTGGGTTGTTTGTCTTATTATTGGTTTGTCAGAGTTCTTTATATATTCTGGACACAAATTCTTTGTCAGATACATGTGTTATGAATATTTACTCCCAAACTATGATGTACCTTTCCATTTTATGAACAATCGCTTTATAAGAACAGAAGTTTTAAATTTTGATTAAGTTCAATTTATAATTTTTCTCTTTTGTTTGTGCTTTTTCTGCTTGGCTAAAAACTCATTTGAAATAGAGTCACAGATGTAGAAAACCTTATGATTACCAGGGGAAAGGAGGGGAGGGATAAATTGGGAGATTGGAGTTGACAAATACACACTACTATATATAAAACAGATAACTAATAAGGACTTACTGTATAGCACAGGGAACTCTACTCATTACTCTGTAATGATCTATATAGGAAAAAATCTAAAAAAGAGTGGATATATGTATATGTATAACTAATTCACTTTGCTATACAGCAGAAACTAATGCAACATTGTCAATCAACTCCAATAAAAATTAAAAAAAAAATCATTGCCTATCCCAAGGACACAGATATTTTCTCCTATATATTCTTCAATAAGATTTAAAATTTTAGTTTATAGATCAATTTCAAATAAATTCTTGGAATGTTTTAGATAAGGGTAAAAATTCCTTTTTTACCCCCAGTATGGATATCCGGTTGTTCTAAAGCCAATTTTTGTAAGGCTCTTCTTTTCTTCAATGAATTGCCTTGGTGCCTTTTGGAAAGTCAGTTGATCATATAGTCTCAGGTTTATTTCTCAACTCTTCTCTATTCACATAGATTTCTATTGTTATGTCAATACCACTCTGTCTTTTGAAATTTTAGCTTTACCCAAAGTCTTAAAATCAGCTTAGAACTTTTGAAATCACTTTGTCAATGTGAACAAAATAGCCTGCTGCAATTTTGACTTGGATTGCGTTAGATCTATAGAGTTACTTGGGGAGCATTGATATCCTAATAAAATCATCTTCTAGTTCACAGGTGTAACTACATTTATTTAGGCTTTCTTTAATTTCCCTCATCAATGTTTTGTAGCTTTAATTGTATAGAACTTGCATGTAATTATTAAATTATCCCTAATTATTATATGCTTTTGGATGCTATTGGAAACAGTGCTGTGGCTTTAATTTTTTCCCCCAATTCTTCATTGTTAGTACAAAATCAAATTGATTTTTCAGTATTGATTTTGTATTCTACTATCTGAGTAAACTTATTCATTAGTTCTAACAGTATTTTTGTAATTCTTTATGCTTTTATATGTATAAGATTATGTCAACCTGCAAATAAGACATTTTTACTTCCTCTATTTCTAAATCTCCCTCCCTCCCTTCCTTCCTTCCTTCCTTCCTTCCTCCCTCCCTCCCTCCCTCCCTCCCTCCGTCCCTTCCTTCCTACCTTCCTTCCTTCCTTCCTTCCTTATTGCTCTGGCTGGGACTTCCAGTTCAAAATTAAATGAAAATAATGAGAGTGAACTTCCTTTGGGTTTACTTTGCTCTTCTTGTAGTTTCTTAAGGAGGAAATTTACATCATTGATTTTTGGCTTTTCTTTTCTCTAATATAAGTATTTAAAGCTATATATTTCTAAGTACGTCTTTAGCTGAATCCCACAAATTTTGATTCCATTAAAATATTTTTCACTTAATTCAGTATATTTTTTCTAATTTTCCTTGTGATTCTTCTTTGATGCATGGGTTATTTAGGAGTATAATTTTAATTTCCAAAACTTTTGAGTTTTTCTAGATATATTTCTTTTGTTGTACTTTAATTCTGTTGTGATCAGAGAATATACTTTGCATGATTTTAATTCTTATAAATTTCTTGAGGCTTTTTATGACCCAGCATATGCTCTATCTTGGTAAATGTTGTGTGTGAAAATAATATGTTTTCTGCTGTTGTTTGGTGGAGTGTGCCATTATTGTCAATTATACAAGATGGGTGATTGTGTTTTTCAAGTTTATGTCCTTACCGCTTATCTGTCTACTTATTCTATTACTGAGAGAAAGGTGTTGAAATGTCCAACTGTATTTGTGGATTTGTCTACTTTCTTACTGTTCTGTAAGTTTTTTATTCATATATTTAGAAGCCCTATTATTGGGCAAATACACATTTACAATTATTTCTTAACAATTTGATCCTTATATTACTACAAAATGTCCCTTTTTGTCCCTAGTTTCTTCTGAAATCCACCTTGAGTGATATTAATATTTTGACTTTCATTTTCTTAGTGTTAGTGTTAGCATGATCCCTTTTTTCCTATCCTTTTAATTTTAACCTATCTGTGTCTTTATGTTAAAAGTGGGTGTCTTGTAGAGAGCATATGTTGCATCTCCCTTTTTTTTGTCTAGCCTGTCAACCTATGTCTTTTAATTGGCTGGGGAACTTTGCAGTTAATTAGATCTCTACTTACATTTAAGGTAATATCTTATATAGTTTGACTGAAATATACCATATTATTATTTGCTCTGTATTGATTTCATCTGTTATTTGTTTATTTATTTATTTATTTATTTATTTATTTATTTTGCGGTACGCGGGCCTCTCACTGTTGCGGCATCTCCCGTTGCGGAGCACAGGCTCCGGACGCGCAGGCTCAGCGGCCATGGCTCATGGGCCTAGCCTCTCCACGGCATGTGGGATCTTCCCACAGGCCACCAGGGAAGCCCTGTTGTTTATTTATTATTACATTTTTTTCTGCATTTGAATTGTGTGTTTTAGAATTTAATTTATCTACATTATTAGTTATATCTCTTGAAATTTTTTTCTCTTGGTTGCTCTAGGGCTTAGAATACTTATCTTCAACTTATTCCAGTACACTTTTAAATAATCTTATACCATAATTTAAGAAATTCACAGTAGTATATTTCTTTCTCTCTCATCATTTGTATTATTGTTTATTATTTCTAAATAATCACTTATTTCTAAATGTTATAAACTCCGTAATACATTACTATTATTTTTGCTTTGAACAGTTATCTTTTATATAAATTAAAACATAACACAAATTTATTATATATTTACTCACAAATTTATCATCTCTGGTGTTATTCATTCCTTTTTATAGAGATTTTGATCTGGAATCATTTTCATTCCGCCTAAAGAACTTCCTTTAACATGTCTCATTTTGTGTGTTAGGTTCTCTCAGATTTTGTTTGACTGAAACATCTTTATTTCATCTTAGTATTGAAAGATATTTTTCCAGAGTATAACATTATAAGATGAAACTTAAAAAAAATCACTTCGGGGCTTCCCTGGTGGCACAGTGGTTAAGAATCTGCCTGCCAATGCAGGGGACACGGGTTCGAGCCCTGTCCGGAAGATTCCACATGCCGCGGAGCAACTAAGCCCATGTGCCACAACTACTGAGCCCATGCGCCTAGAGCCCGTGCTCCACAACAAGAGAAGCCACTGCAATGAGAAGCCCGCGCACTGCAACAAAGAGTAGCTCTGGCTCGCTGCAACTAAAGAAAGCCTGTGCACAGCAACGAAGACCCAAAGTAGCCAAAAATAAATAAATAAATTTATTTTTTAAAAAAACAAATCATGGGGCTTCCCTGGTGGCGCAGTGGTTGAGAGTCCGCCTGCCGATGCAGGGTACACGGGTTCGTGCCCCGGTCCGGGAAGATCCCACATGCCACGGAACGGCTGGGCCTGTGAGCCATGGCCGCTGAGCCTGCGCGTCTGGAGCCTGTGCTCCGTAATGGCAGAGGCCACAACAGTGAGAGGCCCGCATACAGCAAAAAAAAAAACCCAAAAAACCCCAAATCACTTCAAAAGTGTTAATCGATTCTTCTGGCTTACACAGTCTCTGACAAGACAAATGACACTTCTTATCATCAAAGGACAATTTGTTCCTCAATACATACTCTGTCTTTTTTCTCTGGACGCTTTTAGGATTTTCTCATTGTCATTGGTTTTCAGCAATTTGTTTATGACATAATTTGATGTAATTTTTTTCATGTTTATCCTAATTTGAGTTTTCTTTCAGCTTCTTAGATATTTGAGATTTTTGTTTTTTCAAATTTTGAAAAAAAATAGCCATTATTTCTTCAATGTTTTTCTGTCTCTCTTATTATATTATTATATTCTGGTCCCTTATTCTTCTAGGACTCCAGTTATCACTGTGTTAGACTGCTTGATATTGTTTCCCAGCTTACTGAGGCTTTATTCATTTTTTTCAATATTTTTTCCTCTGTAGTTTATTTTGCATAGACTGTATTGCTATGCCTTCACGTTTACTGACCATGTCTTCTACATTATCTAATCTCCTATTACTTCCATCTCTTCAGTAAAATTTTAATTTCAGATACTGTATTTTTAAAATCTCTAAAAGTTCCACTTGGTCTTTTATTTACATCTTCTGTTCCAATCATAATATTCATGTTTTCCTTTAAATCCTTGAACATATTTATAACATTTGTAGTAACTTTTTAACGTCTTTTTCTGCTCATTATGTTATTTTGGATCTGTTTCTATTGATAGATTTTTACCTTGGTTCTTGGTTGCTCTTTTCAGTTTGTCCATACATCTAGTAATTTTTAAATTGTATTTTATGCTATTGAGTGTTTTTTTTTTCTTTAAAGAATATTGAACTTTGTTGTAGTAAGCGGCTAAGTTAGTTGTACATCGGCTTGATCTTTTCAAGTTCTTTAAAACAATTATGGCATGGGTCTAAAAGAGCCTAGTTTTAAAGGCTGGTTTATCCCCTCTACTAAGATGCAGCCCTTCTGGTGACTCTGTAAGGAATGCGGTATGTACTCAATGAACAGTTGCTGCTAGGTGGGCACCTGAATAAGGCCCAGTCATAGGTGAGCTCTGGGAATTTTTTAGCCTATGGTTACCAAAAATAATTTTTCTTTCCTTAATGACTGTTCTTTGCCCAGCCTTGTGGATTTTCACCCTAAATATATGCAGATTCATATTCAAGGGACTCCTGATTAGACTTTTGGAGCTCTTTCTCTGTGTAGCTTCCTTCTCCCTGGTATCCTGGTCCACAAGTTCTAGCTGCTACATTCTTCCCGAGCTATTATCTTTTCCCTCCACTCAGCAGATTACTGGGATCTGCTTTTGGATTTCCCTTCTCTGTCTCGTGGTCTGAAAATTGCTTTCGAGCCAGAGAGCCTGGATAGCCATAGTGCTTACCTCATTCCTTTCCCTTTAATTAAGAATCACAGTTCTGGTACTATTGCTTTTCCTGGGCCAGCTTGGAAAAATCTTTTAGTCCTTGTAGAAACAGTATGTAACTGTCTAGGAAGCTGCAGTAGATGCTTTGTTGTGTAGACACAGAATAAACCCGGGAATAGAATATGAATTCCACTTAGGGGGAAAAATAAAACTCTTAGCTTTTTGTCTCAACAATTTGCTAGAGACCAAATATGTTAGATATTATCTTTATCTCCACAAGGTTTACAACGGCCAGTTGGTCAGACTTGGTAATTATTGTCAAGTTGATCTTCAAACTAAAAATCGTGACCTAGGGTCTAGGGTTCCATTCCCAACTTCATTGTTGCTCACCAGTTGATTAAATGCATACAGTCTCATGCTTAAATATGAACTCAAAGGACATATTCTCCTTGTGAGCCAATGAAATCTAACTTGAAGTTTAGATAATGCTGCATTTAGTGTAAGATTGTGTTGAAAAATATATGTTAACTATCACCTGAGTCTTATCACCAAGATGAATTCAGAATTATAAACACATGGCCATATCCCCTGGATAGGTCAAGGAAGTTCCTCTAGTTATTGGGTTACAATGATTACTCTGATAAACAGTTGTAAAAAAAGAAATTCTCTGATTTCTGTGTGTAGAACAGTCATACTCCTTACTGAAAATACTTGTACTAATTTTGATCCAATCACAAGAATAAAGTAAAAAGAGAAAAAAAGAGAGAGAAAAAAAGAATCACAGCTCTGTACAGTTTACTGTCAATGTCTGAAAATATTTATTTTATATGTTTTGTCTAGTTTTTCTAGTTTTTTAAAAGGCAAGAATGCACATATCAGTTACTTTTCCATGGGCAAAAGAAGAAATTTTGTATTTTTAAGTTTAGTTCTTATAACCCTAAGAGGTTATTATTACTACTAATCCCATTTTATATTTAGGAAAACTTGGGCATGAAAGATTTAAAAATTGATTATATCACTTAGCTTACAATTATTTGGCTTTGTACCAGGGATTCTTTCATTCGTTCAACAAATATTGAACATTTACTTTGTTCCAAGCAATAACGCATATGTGGTCTTTGTGCTTATCAACATGCAATTTCATGGTAATGCCCAACAAAGTGCCTGGCATACTGTAAAAGATAAATACAGATTTGTTGAATTGATATCAATCTATACAATTGATGTCATAAAGGCCTTCACTTATGTGTGGGTGGAGGGCCTCAATCTCTCTTCCCTGCTCAGTGTACTTCTATAGTGTTCCTGGCTCATTGTTATGCAGCTTTGGCTTGGTTGCTTCCCATGACAGGGAGCTTGTTATCATACAAAGCACTACATCCCATTTTGGATCTCTTGTTAGCAAAGTTCCCAGCCAGGAAATTAAGTGGGTACTAGGCTGATAAAGAAGTGTAGAGATTTTCTGCTGAGGAGACAGGGCATCGAGTAGGAACTGGGGAGCCATGAAGATAGACTTCATTTATCATTTTTCCCAGCGCTCAAAGGTTGTTTATCTTCAAGTCTTCTACGTCCTTCCCTCTGTGTCCTTACTCAGCAGCTAGATGAGAGCTTGTCAGAGATGCCGTACAAAAAATTCTCGTATGCTGAGTGAGTAGTTAGCTGGGGTTGGGCTAGGTGACCTCTAAGATTCTTCTGACCTCTGGGAGTCTTCAACTGGAGTTTTCTTTTTCCAATTCTCTTCAGAATCTTTATGTACAGCCAGACCTAAAAAAGTATAAAAGCCTAATCCCTGCAAATACAGTATCCTGCACATTTATTTTTTTGCTAGAATTTATGAAGGGTTTATTTAAAGTCTCTGCAATATATGATCGAATTTCATCTGGCCTGTTTCCATATTTTTTTTTCTCATATTTCTGAATCTTTGCTTCCACCTCTAAATTCTATTGTATGCAGTTGACCTGGAATCTCAGAGGCAACAAGACTATTCTCAGTAGCAGAGTCCCTAGAAATCCATGTCTCCTTGTCTCCATTTGGGCCTTGGACATATAACCAGGAAATACAGGTCTACTGGTATATGTGCTGTGTTTGTAAACTGAGAAGTTTCTTACGAAAGATTTATTTATTTTAATAAAGCATTTCACTTTACTTCGGAGAACACACAAAAAATCTAATTGAAAATAAGGAATAAAATTACCCTATGAATAACATTCCTCTATCATAGTGCTTTTAGGCTTTGGATAACCTTGTGAATTCAATTCAACGATGTGCCTGGGCTAGCCGGGCTGATGTTTAATCCAAGGAGACAATGGGGTAAACTGGATTGCTAGGAGCTAAAGCACACTTCCTGTCCTGCTGGCCTGCTTCTCTCAAAGCACAGCAAATGATGCAAGCCCTTTGGCTTTAGCCATGAATAGGCCACCTGCACAGCTGATAGAGAAATATATTTAACTGTGGGTATAAACCTTTGGAATAAAACACTGTTATAGATTACTTTTCATGCAAATATTTCAAATGAAATGTACGAGACAAAAATACTGATTGTCAGGACTGATAGTACTGAAAATCAAATGTGTCTCTGCCACACCTGATGGACAAATGTAATTTAATCATCCCATTGGACCAATCACTGGGCCCAGATTGCAAGTCGCCAGTCAAGGATTTGCAAGTCCATCAGCAATTCTGGTAGAAAGTCCAAATTTATGACTTTAAAAATGTGCTGTGATCTGATACTTGAAATGCATGACCTCTATATGGTTAGAGAACTCACACTGCCTCCCCACTATTAGTCTTTCTGCTTAATTTGACTACTTCGGCTGTTTGCACCTCTCATTAGCCATACATGCATCCTAGCCCTCAAAATCAAGAAATTGATTCTGTAAGAAATTCTCTTGACATAGCCTTGCATGAATAGTACTAATTATTTTTGCTTTACATTCTTCCCCTCAAGCCACATTCTGACCTTTTATCTCTTCTTTTTTTCCCCTAGAGACTCAGCCATGTACATGAAAACACATTGACTTTTTGAGGGGAAAGACAACTTTGAAGATCATCTAGATTATTGTTTTCAAATATTTTTTTTCATTTTAAAATCTTATTGTAAAACATAGGAAATCCAGAAAACCACACAAAATACATGCATGACTTAATTAGTCACCAGGATGGGAACACGCTTGGAACCAATTCCCAGGTCAAGAGTAGCACCAATGCCATTCACCCAGAAGCTTCTCCTTGTAGCCTGTTCCCATCACAACAAATGCTCTTTTTGAAACACTCCCAGAGACAGGGGTTTTAATCATCTCAAACCAGCCGCCCAGCCTGGTGGCCCCATTTGCCTCTCTACCTAAGAGTCTCGTAGCAACATCGCACCAAATGGCAGGTTCCCCGAGAAAAGCTGGAGCTGACTGATCCACCGCTGCAGGTGAAAAGAAGGGCCTTTGTAAAATCACGGCAGCGTGGATAGGCGGGGAAGTGAAGCCTTTGGCTGCTGAGAACTGTGTGGATCTGCCCGGCCCAAGCAGAGATGGCCACTGGCACTTTCTTTGTTTCTCTAGTTTCTTCTGCAAGTGTGCAGTTTGAACCTTGCCTGCGTTCCTTTCTACTCTTCTCCCAGAAAGCGGCCGTGATGGCAGTATTGAAGGTACAGCTCAGGTTCTCCCCTTGAGCTGAAAGAGCTACCGCTTTTGACTCTGGTAGCTATGTCCCTCTTTACACACGTGACAGTTGAGCACACAGAGTCTCTGAGAATTTCGGCACCTGGCTATGGCAGGGCCAGCTTTGCTCCCGGGGCTGCCTACCTCCCAGCCTGTGGTGGTCCCCGTAGCAGAGAGCATCCCCGATGGCCTGGGGTAAAACCTGGTCTTTCCACTACTGGCTGGGTGACTGCTTCCCTCTCAGCATCTATAGATTCCTTTTCTATAGAATGTGGGTGGAGAAGTGCCTCTTCATAGGATGGTGGAAGCAGTAATGAATTAAAACATCATAGCTCTTGGAAGGGCATCCAACAAGTCAGTGCCTCTTAAGGACTAGATGTGGTCATTGCTGTCCTGACACCTCAAGTGGGGAGAGAAAAGTTCTTAAGGAGAAACTGAGCTGATAATTTTTTAAGGGTTTTTAAAAGACTTATATTTTTCATTATATATACATATATATATTTGTTTTGTTTTTACTGAACTCTAATTTTCAGTTGTTCACAGTACCTATTTTTCACCCCCACCACGTCCAGACTATAAGCATGTGCATTATAATTTTGGGGGAGTTCCTGCGTGTCACATCTGCATGAATGGAGACCGGCATTTTGTAGTTACCCTGCATTTTGCAGAGATGGCGCTGTACAGAAACAACCCTCACGTTTTACAGGGAACACATATAACGCCCAGTGACACAGGACACATCAGGAGCAGGCAGCCGTGCGCTCAGGCATCTTCAACTCAGACCTTAATACTCCCCGCGTGTTTGAGCCTCTGCTGTGGCCTTAGAATCTGCGAGGCCACCTCCGCAGACCACCACTCATGTTTTCCTCTCCTCAACCCCAATCTACGCTGGACGTACATCCTTGGGGCGGACCCAGGAGCCCACGTCGATAATGAGAAGCTTTATGTTGTATCTCTTCTGCGCTTTCTTTGCCCAGGCTCTCGGGGAGATTGGTCCTTCCAGGCCACCTCCGGAGGACATGTCAACATGCCTCCACTTTTATTGGACATTGTCATGGGCTGAATTGTGTCCCCCACAAAATGCATACACTGAGGCCCTGACCTCTAATGTGACTGCTTTGGAGATGGAGTCTGAAGAGAAGTTATTAAGGTAAATGAGGTCGTTTAGGGTGAGCCTGGGTCCAATATGATTCATAATATATGCAAATCAAAACTACAATGAGATATCATCTCATACCAGTCAGAATGGCCATCATCAAAAAATCTAGAAACAATAAATGCTGGAGAGGGTGTGGAGAAAAGGGAACACTCTTGCACTGCTGGTGGGAATGTAAATTGATACAGCCACTATGGAGAACAGTATGGAGGTTCCTTCAAAAACTATAAATAGAACTACCATATGACCCAGCAGTCCCACTACTGGGCATATACCCTGAGAAAACCATAATTCAAAAAGAGTCATGTACCACAATGTTCATTGCAGCTCTATTTACAATAGTCAGGACATGGAAGCAGCCTAAGTGTCCATCAACAGATGAATGGATAAAGAAGATGTGGCACATATATACAATGGAATATTACTCAGCCATAAAAAGAAACAAAATTGAGCTATTTGTAGTGAGGTGGATGGACCTAGAGTCTATCATACAGAGTGAAGTAAGTCAGGAAGAGAAAAACAAATACCATATGCTAACACATGGAATCTAAGAAAAAAAATGATCATGAAGAACCTAGGGGTAAGACAGGAATAAAGACACAGACCTACTAGAGAATGGACTTGAGGATATGGGGGGGGGAGGGTAAGCTGTGACAAAGTGAGAGAGTGGCATGGACATATATACACTGCGAAACGTAAAATAGATAGCTAGTGGGAAGCAGCCGCATAGCACAGGGAGATCAGCTCGGTGCTTTGTGACCACCTAGAGGGGTGGGACAGGGAGGGTGGGAGGGAGGCAGACGCAAGAGGGAAGAGATATGGGAACATATGTATATGTATAACTGATTCACTTTGTTATAAAGCAGAAACTTACACACCATTGTAAAGCAATTATACTCCAATAAAGATGTAAAAAAACAAAAACAAAAACAAAAAAGAAGAGATTAGGACACAGACATGCACTGAGGGATGACCTTGTGAAAACACAGGGAAGAGACAGCCACCTACAAGCCAAGGAGGCGGCCTCAGAAGAAACCAACCTTGCAGAAACCTGGAGCTCAGACTTTTGGCCTCCAGGGATCTGAGACAATACGTTTCTGTTGTTTAAGCTGCCCCATGTGTAGAACTTTGTTACAGCAGCCCTAGCAAACTAGTACAACATTAAGGGCAAGGTACCAAAGGTCAGGTTTGATTCTCTGTCATTCTGGGTGAGCAGATAGAATCAGAACCGTCAGCAAGCATTTTCTCTGCCTTTGCGTTGAATCATGTACTTTTAGGGGGAGCTTGGGAAGGACAAAGGATATAGTACATTGTCTCCGAATATTTTAATGTTGAGTGCTTCCCCTTCATTCTCTCCAAATTAAATAACTGCAATCACGTTTAAATGGAGGATGTGTACATTTTAATAAGAAAAACAGTACTTTGTTCACCATTAAGCATTTTTACTCTTGCATATTTTGAGAAAAATGAGGGTGATAGTCAGAGTTCTGGCAGTAAATTGTAAGAATCCTCATCGAATTCAAAAGGAAGAGCTCTTTAGTTGGCACTTTTTACCTTATGTCCTGTCCTTTGAGAATGAATTAAGCAGAGGAAAGATGTGTACAGAAAATAATCAAGGTAAGAAGAAAAGTTTAATATTCACAGTTTTTTTTTTTAAGAAGCTGCATGCAGCATTATGTTAATTTATTTTATCTGAGAAGGAAAATACCTTTCTATAAAATACCGCACTGGGTCCTCTTGAAACATTAGATTCTGTACTTACATGCTGCCTATATGTTCAAACATCCCTTCATGGCGTTGCTTCCTGAATATTCTATGTCTTTGGACGAGCATGGGAAGCAGGTGACATCCAGCTCTTGGACCTCTTGTAGTGACAGCTACGGTCCTGCACGCATAGGACGGGATCTTAACACGTCTACTCATTTCTGGTTGGTGTATAAACAAGTTTAGGGTGACGTTCATTTGCTTACTACCCTGGATGGGCTGAATAGTGAAACTGCAGCACGAAGAACCTAGTGGTTTAAGCCTTGTCGTACATACAGTGAAGCATCATTGAATCTAGTTGCCCTTAGAAACCCAACCCCATGGCTGACGCCTGCCCTCCACTTATCCTTCTGTTAAAATATACACCACACACTATTCACAATAGCCAAGATATGGAAGCAACCTAAATGCCCATCGACAGATGAATGGATAAAGAATATGTGGTACATATATACAATGGAATATTATTCATCCATAAAGAAGAATGAAACAATGCCATTTGCAGCAACATGGATGGACTTAGAAGTTATCACACTAGCTGAAGTAAGTCAGAAAAAGACAAATATCATATAATATCACTTATATGTGGAAAATGATACAAATGAACTAATTTATAAAACAGAAATGGACACACAGACTTAGAAAACAAACTTATGGTTACCAAAGGGGAAAGGGGGAAAGGGATAAATTAGGAGTTTGGGATTAACATATACACACTATTATATATAAAATAGATAGCCAACAAGGACCTACTGTATAGCACAGGGAACTTTGTTCAATATCTTGTAATGACCTATAATGGATGAGAATGTAAAAAAAGAATATACATATATATATATTTATATATATGTATAACTGAATCACTGTGCTGAACACCTGAAACTAACACCACACGGTCAATCAACAATACTTCAATTAAAAAAGTAATAAAAGCTCAAACTCATTAAAAAAACTATATACCACAGAGTGATGGTCCCCTGCTTTAAACCCCTCAGAGACTTCTTTGCACAAAGAATAAAATCCAAACTCCTTACCAGGGCCAAGAAAGTCCTACTGGATCCACTCTGTTGATCTTACTTAACCTTATTTATCCTCAATGCACGTGGTCCCAAAGACAATTGAGGGTTTTTAAAAGATTCTAAGCCCTTTCCAGTTTCAGCCTTGTCCTGTCAACAGAGAGAGCAGAGAGGTAACCCCAAATCCCAACCTGAATCATGAGTCCTGTTCAACTGCATCAGGTTGCCCTGCTCCTTCCCCGTATGGCTCCTGTCTGGTTCTGAAAATACTTATGTGTGATCAGGCAGCATCTGTCTCCCCCTCTAAACTGTACGTTTCACAAGGAAGGGGTCCTATCTATTTTCTTCACTGTTTTCCCCTGAACTAATATCCATCGTTACAGACGCACTAGTTTTTGAAAAAATGAAGCAGCACAGAACTATCACCCGACATCTATTGTTTTAATGAAAGTGTACGCAGACTTCCTGAGCTTTTCTTCTTCAGGAAAAGAATGCTATCTTGAGATATTCCATATTTTGCTAACTGATATTCATTGGCAGCCGGAAATGAATTTTTAAGCTGTTTGAACTTGAGGATATGTCCATCACCAAAGGAGAGGAAATTACTCCCTCGTAGTCATAAATGAGGTTTCCTGATAATTGGGACTTAGGCAGCTCCCTTGACCTCGGGCAACTGTGAATTTTCCTTACATGCAAATGAGCTAACTTACATACCCTTTTCCCGGCCCCAACACTGACATTTGATAAGACTATAAGCAACTATAATAGAAGATAGAATGCATTATGTACGCGAGCATTTAATAGTTTACAAAGTGGCAGTTCCTTTTTTAAATTAATTAATTAATTTTTATTTTTGGCTGAAGTGGGTCTTCGTTGCTGCGCGCGGGCTCTCTCTAGTTGCGGCGAGCGGGGGCTACTCTTCATTGCTGTGCACGGGCTTCTCGTTGCGGTGGCTTCTCTTGTTGCAGAGCCCAGGCTCTAGGCGCGTGGGCTTCAGTAGTTGTGGCTCGCGGGCTCTAGAGCGCAGGCTCAGTAGTTGTGGCGCACGGGCTTAGTTGCTCCGCGACATGTGGGATCTTCCTGGACCAGGGCTCGAACCCACGTCCCCTACATTGGCAAACGGATTCTTAACCACTGTGCCACCAGGGAAGTCCCCAAAGTGGCAGTTTTGATTGGTGCATATATTCCGGGGAGAAAAGTGTTCTCCTGGAAACCTCATTATTATTCATCCTCTTCTTAGAACCTTTCAGCCCGCTGCCCACTGCCAGCCATGAGCTCCTTCTTGGTTGACTCCAAGGTCTATAAACTAGAGGCTGAGGGCCTGATCTAGTCTGCTGTCTGTTTTTGTGTAACCTGTGAGCAAAGAATGTTTTTTACATTTTTAACTGGTTAAAAAAATGGGCATCACAAATGAACTTATTTACAAAACAGAAATAAACTCACAGACATAAAAAACAAACTTATGGCTACCAAAGGGAAAGAGGGAGGATAAATTAAGAATTTGGGATGAATAGATACATACTACTATATGTAAAATAGATAAACAACAAGGACCTACTGTATGGCACAGGGAACTATATTCAATATCTTGTAATAACCTATAATGGAAAAGAATCTGAAAAAGAATATATACATATTCTTCATATACATATATATATATAACTGAATCACTTTGCTGCATACTTGAAACATTGTAAATCAACTATACTTCAATTTAAAAAAAGCATCAAAGGAAGAATATGTTGTGACACATGAAAATTATGTGAAATTTAAATTTCAGTGTCCATAAATAAAGCTCCATTGGAGGACGGCCACCCCTGTTTACAACTTTTTGTCTCTGGCTTGTTCTATGATGGCAGAGCTGAGTAGTGGTGACCGATGGGGTCTGCAAAGCTGAAAAGATTTTCTAGGTGGTCCTTATCAGAAAAAGTTTGTCAACACCTTGCTTACATTATGGCACCTTCAAGGTTTGCGTCTTGCCTGCCTGTCAACTGGGCTTCTCCCCCATCCTTTAGCATCTCAGGGTCAATGTAACTTCTTCTGGGAAGCCTCTCTTACCCCCAGCTTAGCCTAGGTCCTCATTCCCCAGGTTCTTGTGATTCCCTCCCCTCACCCCTGCCCACTGCCCACACTGTGCTCTTCCCTCCTAACATTTGCTACAGTTAATACTGGTGGGATTAGGAGGTTAAAATCCATCCTCCTCTCTAGACCCTAAACTTTGTGAGAGCAGGTCCATGTGTGAGAGCAGGTCCATGTCTGTTTTATGCACCATTATATCAGTAGTATTCAACAAAGCACAGAAATATTTATAGAGGACATGACTGAGGTTTTGAATGACATCTCATACAGAGAGGAACAACTTCAGATACAAGACAAAGGGTCTCAGAACCTCAGCCCATCAGAACTTATCCTTTGTCCCAGCAAATCTTTGTGGTTATGGACCACAAGACAAGCATGACTAATTAGATCCATGGGCAAAAAAAAGTCCTACTTTAACTCTGGAAATCTCCCAGAGATCCTCATCAAAAACAGAATATCCAGGGACTTCTCTGGTGGTCCAGTGGTTAAAACTCCACACTCCCAATGCAGAGAGTACGGGTTCCATCCTTGGTCAGGGGGTCAGGGAACTAAGATCCCACATAAGGCACGGCACGGCCAAAAAAAAAAAAAAAAAAAAACCAAACCACGGAGCACACAGCAGCAAGCAACCCAAACAGTGATTTTATGTTGACTGGGCACTTACACTAAACACATGGAACTAAATTCTACGGGCAATTACTGCCAGGCCCATTTTACAGATGAAAATGCAGGCAAACGAGTCATATCTTTGTCCAGAGTCTGGATTAAAATCCAGATCCGTTTGTCCCATTGCTCCTTAAATGGGTAAGTAGCCCCTGAATAGGTTTGGGTGTAAGTCACCTTCACTAAATGCTGATTCCAAAAGTTTGCCAACACCTTGGCCTTCCTGGGGGCTTTCAGATGATATCAGTGATGTGTGAAAAGTGAGCTCCAAAGTGCAGCTGGGGGGACATTCCAAACCCAGGAGCTGCTGAAGGCTGCAGGGCACCTTCTTTGGAGCTAAGGATGTGTTTCTAACACAGCGCTGTTAAAACTACCCATTTAGAAGGTCTTTTTCTCAAGATTGCCCTCGGGCGATCCTCAAGGGCAGAGTAATTTTGAACCTAGAGGCCCGCAGTGTTTACTGTGCTTCCTTGTAATGAAGATAAGATCAGGTTAACTGCTTGGGGCCTCGGAATTAAAAATCAAGCTAAGGGATGTGGGGATGCGTGTAATGGACTGTTTATCGAACGCTGGATAATGCTTCTAAACCAGAAATATTGTATACGGTGAATGTAACTTTCGATCGTCACCAGCTAAACAACCCCCAATCAATATAATTTTCTCATCTTTATATCCAACCTGGCAGGAAGCCTGGGTATTTTTTGCCTTAAAAAAAAAAAAATATATATATATATATATCTCCAGGCCTCCCAGTTTCCGCTTCAAAATGCAAAGAGCTTGAAAGTCTTTACGCCCATCTTTACAAGAAGAAAAAACTCAAAAGGCTGAAAATCAACATTTTTTTCTGGACCCATCATAGAACTGATGTTGAAGGAAAACTGACACTCCAGACAGATGTATGTAGAGTGATACAGCCATTAAGATCTACTTACCTGGAACGGATTCACTGGAGCCATTCACTGGTAGGAACACGTCCATGGTAATTTTGATGAATTGTGGAGACTGAGTTAGAACTAGTATGAGGGTAAGGAACTCCTGGGAGTAGCGGTCTTTGGGGATCCCCACACTTTTGCGGGTTTACTGCCAGGGATGCCATCAAGTTCTCACGCTGAGGAGCAGAGAAAGATCCTCTTGCGTCCCTGGGAAGATGAGGGTCCAAGTAACTATTTTGAAACATGCCCAGGGCATTCTCCTTAACAAACTTTTACCCTGCAAGGGAAAAAGCTTTATCAGAACCTTTTCCCAACATGGAGGAAAAGAAATGTCCCACCTCGGTTCTCTTTAGCCTTCTTGTCTCATGGAAGTGATGAAAAAAGCTAAGATACACTTGTGAAGGTCACAGCCCACTGGCAAAGACTCACTAAAATACTAAGATTTAGTCATTATATTTTATAATGCTTCCTTTCCCCACCTTTTACCATCACATCAACAGGATGGCTGTTATTAACAGTGGTTTAGAGCTAAAAAAAACTTGCAAGACGTAGACAAAAGTTCTTAGGGAAGCACCAAAATGTAGTAGAGATATTAGATGCTCAGCACTCTGTACTGAATGCATTTCTTGTAGGTACAGATCCTCTTTAGGAAACAAATGTGATCATAATATTTCCTTTGAACTGTAAAGTCGATGCATTTCAGAATTTGGAAAAATAAACAAAAATATCCATTATTCCTCCACATTGACAAAACACTTTTTAAAAGTTCTTTCATTCATCATTCCAATCTGTGCCATGGTGCATCTGTATGAAATAGCACCAGCATGCAATGGAAAGGAAATGTTTTAATCTAATTCATGTGCTCTGCTAGGCAGCCTCATTTTCTTTATGTTGAAGATCAGGCAGCAGCATTCCTATGACTGTTTCCTCAGGGAAAGCAGACTTTGTAGGACTTTCCCAGTGTAGCTCTTCGCAGAGGAAAATTAGCTTCTTCAAGGATATTTAGAGAAGCAGGAACTTCTGATACACATACGCATCTTGTAATATGTTCCACAGTTTGGAATAATTCTCTTGCAGACACATATTTTTCCCCATAAGAATGCCCCTAGGGGATGCACGACATGAATATTTAGGAAACATTGCCTGAATGTATGGTCTATGACAAGCAGGGGACCCTTGGGACTTTGACAGAGTTGGGATGGAATCACTGAAGTTCTTCCTAACAGGAGCAACGAAGGCTAACAAGAATACGTTCTTACCCCTTACCATGCACTGCTGTCCTCTCCACTGTGGCAGATGTGTCTGTCTGTCCTGTCCGGCCCCCAGCTGGCAGGACTTCACGTGTGTGCTTAAGGCAGAAAGGAGAAGGCTGGTTTTATTTGCACTGACCTTTGGTGGCTTTATCCTCAGAATATTCTGACCTCCTAAGGGCCACGCAAAGTTTAAAGCAACGTTAGGTCTTCAAATTATTCACTTGTTCAAAGTATAAAGATAGCTCCCCGACGATCACACTCAGTCTCCCTTCTTGAAGCCACTCACGGGGCAAAAGCTCCTCAGGGGTTCTTTGCCTTCATTTATTTGCTATGTTGGAAAACCCTTTCTTCTGATGTGTTATTCTTGGTGTTTTCATCAAAAAAAGTTGGTAGACCCTTTGTACAGACCTGTCTTACAGCCCGGTTTTCACACTCTAGCTCATTTTGCCCTCATAACGTCATTTTACGGGTGAGGGAGTGGAAACTTCCAGAGGTTTAGTTGCTAGAAAGTGGCTGTCAGGGATTCACACTCACATCCTGTTACTCCAGAACCAGTGAGCCTTGATTATTTGACACCCTCTCAGCTTTCCTTCAGAGCTGCAGGAAGTAGCTTATGTCCCTCACCCTGTCCAGCCCTTCTGAGGTGGGAACCTTCACAGCCTTGTTTCTGTCACTGTATTGGTAAATTAGGCAAAACCTCTCTATTCTAGAGGTGCTGCTTCTGGCCTAATGAATGTTTCCTGAAGAGTCCCTCCAACCTTATGCGTCCCACTTCCTAGCCTGTATTATGATCATGTTAAAATTCTAAAGGTTAAAGGGAAATAAAGTCATTTAAGGGGAAATTGTCAAGGTCATGGTACAACTTTTTTCTTTTCATTCTAGTGAATGACTGTGTGGTGTGTGTGTGGTGTGTGTATGTATGTGGTGCATGTGCATGATGTGTGTGCACATTGTCTGGTGTGTGTGTGTGGTAGTTCTTCCCTTACCCCAGATGAGGGCAGGAGGCTTCAAGAGAACAACTCACACGTGTTGGGAAGCTGAGCAGAGTTCAGTGAGAGAGTCCTGGAGAATTTATTCTGCATCCCCTTCTCCAAATAAATAATGTACAGGGTGTTTTTTCATCTTGCTTCAGAACTAAGGATGATAGCTCAGACTATCTTTTAATCACAGATGGAAAATTTTTGCTACAAAGTAACAAGGATGCATACAAATTCAATCAAGGATCATATAAGTGAAAATACAATTTTGTTTCTTTCTATTAGTGAAGTATGTCAAATGTTCCACTAATCCTTTAAACATTTCAAGTAGAATATACGAACTCAATAAAAGCTACAAATTAAAGAAGTTCATTTCTCTACTATTAAGTTTAGAAGAGCATGAGATTCTGCAATGGAGACCTGAAGAAGGAGGAAAAGGAAGATGAATTCAACTTTGAAGTTTGCATAAGCTCCAAGAGACCAGCATCTAACTAACGTAGCAGTAATAAACCCGATTTCAGGAAAAATACAGTAAGAAAGATTGGGGGGGGGGGAAGTCTCAGGAAGACCAGCCAGGTATTATCAAGAGTACTTTAGGGCTAAGATCTGAGTTCTGGAAACCCATTCTTACCCAACGTGAACCCTACAGGAAAACCCAAAGTTGCTGCTTTTAATGGTAGGAAATGTCACTCCCATATCACCTTAGGGAAATGAAATTTTGAGTTCAAGGAAATTTCTAATATTCATATTTTTCTATTTCTGTAATTAAAACCCCAAATGTCAAAATCCACATTGCCACTGTAGAAATTAACTGAACTGCCCTCTCCCCTCCCTGGCCATCACACACACATGTGCACATCTTACTTGGGGTTTGCTGGGATGCTATAAAAAATTGAGCTAAGGGCTGAAATTATTTTAAAAATTCTACAAATGTATTCAATTTGGTGGGTGTATAGTGGGGTCTTATTGTGTTCTTAATTTATATTTCCTTGATAAATTATGATATTAGGCACCTTTCAGTATGTTTAATATCCTTTTGTATGTACTCTTTTGAGAAGTTCCTGTTCCATTCTTTTGCCCTTGAAGAAATGGGTAATCTTTTTTTCCTTGTCTTACAGAGTCTTAGAATTGCTTTAAGTATTCTGAATATGAGGCATTCGTCAGATATAAGTATTGAAAATATTTTCTTCTATCCTGAGTTTTCCCTTTCACTCTTTTTATGGTGTCTTTTGATTGACACAATTTAATTTCATTAATCTAATAGATCAAAATTTCTTTATGGTTAGTAATTTTTGAGTCACGTTCAACTTTTTGTTGCTTACACCCAAGGTCAAGAAGATATTCTCTTGTCCTATTTTATAGAATTTTAATGGATTTCCTTTTTCCATTTAGTTGTATTATCCATTTCAGTTTAATTTCCGTGTTAAGTGGTTATAGGAGGTTAGGGTTAAGGTCTCTTTTTTGTCTGTTTGTTGGAATTAATTTTTATTGGAGTGTAGTTGATTTACAATGTTGTGTTAGTTTCTGCTGTACAGCAAAGTGAATCAGTTCTACATATGCATATATCCACTCTGTTTTAGATTTTTTTCCCATATAGGCCATTACAGAGTATTGAGTAGAATTCCCTGTGCTCTACAGTAGGTCCTCATTCGTTATCTACTTTATACATAGTAGTGTGTATATGTCAGTCCCAATCTCCCAGTTTGTCCCTCCCCCCTTCCCCCTTGGTAACCATAAGTTTGTTCTCTACATCTGTGACAATCTAATATCACACGTCATGGAGGTATCTTAAGCCAGTACTTCAATACTGTCCTGTCATCTCTTGTATCATTGCTGCCATTCATTTTACTTATCTATATGCTACACTCAATAAATTGTTCTAATATTGCTTTACATAAATAGTAATCTTTTAGAATAATTAAGAAAAAGAAAAATACATGATTTAATTTTTTCACAATATTCTTTCGTTGTTTATGTAGACTCTAGTTTCTGACTTGCATCATTTGTTTCCTTCCTGCATGACTTATTTTAACATTTAAGCCTGTTGACTCTGGGCTTCAACACAAACCCATAATGGCTGGGTACACCCACCACCAACACACACACATAAAGGCTGCATTCTGCAGCTCTTTGAGCTGTAAATACATTGTTTTTTTCATACTGGAGCCCTGTTGTTACGGTGTTAATGTGTGGGGAGGGGGAAGCATTTTATAATCTTGTGATTAAATCTCAGTGTTTTAGTGGGTCATGTCTCTGGGCTGTGACCTTCACAAATGTTTTTCCATTAGCTTAGCTTTTTCTTTTTGTCCTTGCTTCCTACTTTCTTCCTTGGATGCAGCATTTCCAACTTATTTCCTTGAAGATTTGACCCCTGATGCCTTTATTGTTTTTTCCCCCAATCGGTGAGACAGGAAGTATACATGGGGCTTGGCTGGATGGAATGCCCTTCCTGCCTCTGGAATAAGGTTTTGGCAAATTCTGTTCCACTGGAGAGTAATCCTCTGTTGTGGAGAAGATACTTATTGTATTTCACCATGATTGCCTTTCCCCCGTCACAGCCGGGGCACACCTTCCTCAAATCTTCATGAAAACAAACTGCTGTGGTTCCTGGACGCGTAGCCCACAAATGTGTGCAGACCCTCCTAAGACTATGGCCCCCAGGAGTTTCCCACCCTTGCCCTAGCTTATACTTCAGCCTCTAGCAATTTATCAAAATTACCATTTAACCATTCTTACCAGTTTAGGGCTCTGGTGGCTTCTGCTCCACATAAGTAGATCTTGGCAATAATTCTCTGTATTTGTCTATCTCTTCAAATTTTGTGGTGATGATCTAACCTGTGACCTCAATTTTCTGATGAGTTCAAGGAAAGTCATTAATTTTCCATTTGTCCAAATTTTTTTTGTTTGTTCTAAGTAAAGGGTCATGACTTCCAAGCTCTTCCTATGTCAGAGCTGAAATCAAACACCTCTAATTTTTAAATAACCTTTTCTAGGTTACTGGTCTCTTAGCTGTCTAATGATATTTTTATTATATGCCAGGCATTGCATATAAATAAATCAAAGTGCTCGAGATAAAATCCTCTATCAGTAAGGGTTCCCTCCTTCTTGTGAGCATACAGGAAGAGGGGCTGATCACTTCAATCCAACTGAGATTATCTGGGTCTCTTGATCTCAATTTTATCAAGATCTGTTTTGTATCTTGTAAGTCCCTGTTTCTTGGTGTGGTTCTCCTAGGTTTTTGCTTTGTTTTCTTATGCCAGAATGTGTTCTATTCTTCAGAGACTGAACTTAGCTCTTTAGTCTTTCACTTTATACAAGGTCAAAAAATCTGACTAGTGTCTTGACCAGTCATTTGTTTCTTGCTGGCCCCCTCCTTCTCATGGGATATTGTCTCCTAAGGGAGCCTCGGGGAGATTTCACTCTGCTTTTATGTCAAGCCCCCTCATCAGGTATGCCTTTCCCAGACTTGTAGTTGAAAAATCTGTTTTCTCAGCTCTGAATGCTTTGCGCTTCAGTGTTTTTGAGCGTAACTCTCTCCTCATACAAGTTCAAATACGGTTGATGTCTTGAGAGAGATACTAGCTTTGTGTCGGTTGCAAAACTTCTCCTTCTAATGGGACTTAGTCTCTTAAGCACTAGATTACTATATGAAGTTGAAATCTGTGTTTGTGTCTAGGTTCCCCAGTTTCCAGCAGAGTTCAGCAAATGTCTCATGGGGAAGATGTGCTTGTTTGGGGTTTCTGCTAGGTTCCAATCTATTATTCCATCTCCAAGTGACTGCCTAAATTCTACCAGTAACGTTCCTCAATTTGGGCCAAGGCTGATCTTCAACTCATGTCCAGAACTGGCAAATACATTAAGAGATGAGTCAGCAGTGACCACCTCACCTAGGAGGAACTCTGTCCCCCGCCCCCTTACTTTTTCTAGGTTTCATCACTTTCTTAGTTCTCCAATCCTTTAAAAATATGAGTTAGATATTTTACCTAGCTTTCAAAAAACATTGCATTGGTAGTATAGGTCTGTCATGTCTTACTATGTTTACCTGGAATCAGAAGTCATAGATCATTATTTTTTAATAAGAACAATTAGAATTCTTTTATTTTGCCTTTGCTTGTGTGTACCATCTCTAGCAGCAGATCTCAGCAAAGCTGATGAATCCTTAACTATTAGCTCATCAAAGTAGCTGGAAATATTCAATCATCCCCACATGTTTAGTGCTGGATTATCAAAAAAAGGGGGAATCCAGTATTTGTGTTTCAGACTTTGAAAAGTGTAATAAACATACATACGTCTATGGTTCTTATGGGCATTTAAGGCAATGCAGTAGAGGAGAATTCAGCATCCATAAAGAAGAACAGGAAGCACCGTAGAAAAACTTATACAATATTACATAGGGCAGAAGAAAACTGGGGTATCCTGTGGGGCACTCTAATTAGAGCCCAGAAAATTGCAATTTCTTTAGAAACAACGCAGAGAACAGGAAACATCCAGGGTAGATTCACAAAGGACCACTTATAGGTATACCAAAAATATTATACTGGAAATGGTAAACAGGAGAGATAAACTCACAAAACAAAAGGAAAAAAGAAAAGTTAACATCAAAAAAAATCTCAAAATGTTTCAACATTCTATAGTGCCAATTAGGTCAGCGTGCTGCAGAAAAACCAGAAAACCATCACATTAATTTCCCAACATCCTTGGTAAGGATGTGAATTGTCAGGTACTTGAGAAAACAGAAACACATAGTCTGTATGACTTCAGCTTGGTTGGATGACAAAACAGACAGTGAGGGAGGGAATGGGGAGGGATGGTAGGAGCCTTTGACTGCAAACAGATCTTTGTTCATTTTGAGTTGAAATGGCTGCCTCTTCAAAATATGGAGGTGTGTTATGCACATGCATTTGTGGTGTGTGTGCACTAAAGCAAAGGCTGAAGAATTGTGTGTCACTTGAGAGTTCCTTGTAGATACCGAAATTCTCTTTCCAAACACAAATGAGAATAGATCATCTGACATATGTGTATGTGAATTAAGGGGTCCCAAGGAATGGAGTATCTGAAATCAACAGTGTTCTGGAAAATTCAAGACATACTGGGGTGCCATGCTGGGACAGTAGAGAGAACGTGGATTCTGGAATCAGATGTGGGTTCAAATCCTGGTGCCACACTTAACTAATGGATAAACATGAGAAAGTGGTTAGCCTTTCTGAGCTGCAGTCTCCTTTTGTGTAGAGTGAAGATAACATCCACTTCACAGGGTATTTGTGGCGATTAAATTATGCGATCCGTGATTAATGTCATGCATAATGCTGGGTACCTGATGGGTGTTCCATAAACGATAGCTCTTCTAACTACACGGTGCAAGGGAAACCAGAGTTATTAGGTTGTGGTTGGTATTAGCGTGACAAGAAGGGAGATGTTTCCAGTTGAGTGGGTGAGGAGATGCGGTAGCAAGTCGACTAAATGAAGTCACCAGGAGGTTAGAGTTTAGGCCAGCAGAGCTACAGGGTGAAAGAGTCTGGAGTAGGTATTACAAGAAAACACGGGTCCTAAGAAGATAAGATAAAATAAGAAAAAGATGATGAAAATTGCAGGATGCAGGTGAGACGACTGTGCCCCTAGACACAATTCCCTGAGTGTGACCTCTTCTGGGTCCTTCCAAGCTGTGGTTTAGTTGTGCCTCTGTCTTCTCATCAATCATAATGCAGTCACAATAAAATCAGCAATGGGCATCTCCACTGTTGCCTCCCATGGAGCTAGTATAGGATTCATGTGTGATCTAATTCTGCTCACAGTAAGGTCACCAGTGTGGCCCTCAGCAGGACACTTGACTGTATCATTCCCACTATCCTCATTTGTAATATGAGGGGGATGAGATCTGTGAAGACTTTCACAAAGCAAAGTATCCATCTAAATTAAAGAAGCACGTGATAATTTTTTTTTAAAGGATAAAAGTAAGAAATGAAGTAATATGCAATGAGGAGGCAAAACAAATTACAAATGACTACTGTGGGAATAAGAAGAAAATAATGCAAGGGTCACAGTGGGCCACAAGCCAGACACACATGTTCATTTATGCACCCCCTACAGGAACAGAGGGTAATCAGGGCTGGGGGCATGGGGAGAAGGAGCAATTCAAACTTCTGCACTAAGGTCGGGGTGGGGTGGAGAGATAGTGGAAGTCTAGCAGGAAAAGGTGCTAACTCAGAACCTAGTGCTTCTACGGAGTGAGAAATGTGGCTACTTCCTCCTTGAGAAAGGGTCTCTGTGCAGAGGGGTTTAGAATGTGATTCACTTTTGCTTCTGTGGCTGGGAGGACTTTTTCTCCTTCTGTTTTTAGCCTTTGGCTCAGGCATGATTGGGCTTGCCGAGTGACCTAGCCTCTTAATTAAATTTACCTGATGAAGGAAACATTTTGTGCTTAGTCAAACAATGGATGAGGACAGGGTCTGAAAACACATGGGCAAAACGGAACAAACCTACCTCTCATGAGGTCAGAAAAGAATCTCAAGGAGAACCCAGAAGAAATTAATGTGGATGAGGGTAGCACTGACCAGACTTCCTGGAGCAGAGGGTTCTGTGTGTGATACACACAAGTGTCAAGTTAAGGGTTTTGGGTCCCACCCAGGGATGGGAGAGGGAGCAAACAGTGTGATCTTGGGTTTCCTGCCAGGAAACAGCCACCAGAAGTTTGCAAGTTTACAGTGCAGCATTTTAATTCACGGTTTCTGAAGTGGTTGGACTTTTTCCCCCTCCCTCCCACCCCATTCTGTCTAAGCGGTAGGTCAAAGTGATGAATGATGGGATCCTAGGCTCTCCTGCTGTGCAGCCTGCTGTGGGGAAAAGCGAGAGCTATTCTGAAGTTCACTTTTTTCTCCTTAGCTTTTCCTTCAATGGTAAATAGTCAGAATTGCTGCAAAGTGATGGTAACAGCCTCCCCAGTGAACAGTTGCAGGGGAGAAATGCTACAGGTCTTTTCCAGTTTATTCTTTTCTGCGGTGGATGAACCCTAAGATGATCCCCTGTGATCCCTGCCTCCTGGGGTTCGTGCCTTTGTGAAATGCCCTCCAGCTGAATTTGGTCGGGATCTATGACTTGCCGTTCATCAGAAGCATATGGCAAAGGTGTTAGGATGTCTCTCCTTTGATTGCATTATGTTATACCAGACTTTGTTTTACTAGTGGGTTGGCCCTTGCTCTACTGCAGGCCTTGGAGAAGCAATATGCCGTGTTGTGGACAGGTTAGGAGAAGGGTCATGTGGTGGGGATCTGTGGGCACCTATAGGAGCTGTGGACATCCTCCAGTCCACAGCTATCAGGAATTCTGTGCGTGCTTCAAAGTGAATTCCTCCTCAGTCTAGCTTCCATATGAGAACACAGCCCAGCTGACACCTTGATGGCAGCCTTGTGAGACCCATGAGCAGAGAACTCAGGTAAGTTGTGCTTGGAAATCCTAAACCAACTGAGACAATAAATGGGTATTGTTTTAACCCACCAAGTTGTTAACTTGTTATGCAACATAGAAAACTAACACACCTCCCCAGACCATATTCTACTTGGAGCTTCTGATGCCTTCACGGTGAGAATCCTTAAGATCTTGGGTGATGGTCCCAGCTCTGCATCTTGTAGCTTGTCTACAGTAGCAGGGTTGAGGCACTATCCATGATGGGATAACCTTCTTCTGAAAAGCATCTTTAATCTTGAAGCACAGCTACAAACAGTGGAGATACACTAGACAAAGCTTAATTAACACAGTGCTTCCTTTTGGCATGGATTCACCTATTTTCTGATCCTTCTGTTGTGTCAGATCATGGGCTAGGCACCCCAGCAGAAACATTAATGGTGAAGACAAGAAATTGCCCACAGAACTCTGGAATCCAGTGGAGGAGAGGAGTATTTAGATAAATAACCTCAGTTTAAAGCACATCTGTCGTCTACCAATGAAGCAAACCTAGGAAAATGTGAACCAGGAAAAGTGCTTTTGTATTCACTCCTCTCTAAGCATCTTCTTGACAGTTTTGACCCCACTTTCCAGGGGGCTAAGCTTCCTGCCCTGCCATACTCTCATGCCCTCTCTTGAGCTGACCTCTCTTCCCATTCCCTGATGTTCTAAAACAGGGGTGACAAATGGACCTAATTTCCCATGCCAGAGCTGGCTGGCTTTTATGGCATTCTCAAATGCTGTGCATTCTGTTTTCTAAATGTTTCAATGCTCCACGGTGCTCGTTCTATGCAACATTTTGTATTAAGTGAATCTAGGCCTTGGCACCACTGGTCTTTGACTTCTGCATCCTTTGCCTATCACATTAGTCTCCCTTTTCCCTTCAGGAATCTGAGACCTTCCCCTCTATCAAATGCTGAGCTCAGGAAGAGAGTCTGCATGCCAGCCATTTGTCTCACGTGCTCTTTCAAGTGGACCTATATGGCTGTGATACCTTTCCCAGCGGTATTTGTAGATGAAGATCTATCAATGTGGACTAAAAGGTTTGGTTACCATTTACCTGGGTTAACATATCCGAGTGTCTGGGAAGGCCTCTTCAGCCTAGAAGGAAATAATCCAATTTGCTGACTGCTTAAGACCAGCTCCTCCAGTCTACCCATGACTACCATGTGAAATGCGCAGACATCCCGTGTACACGTGCATTTAAAATGGTGGTTCTCAACCGGAGCGACTTTGTCCCCTACTGGGCATTTGGCAAAGGCTTGGGTTGTCACAGCGTAGGAGTGGTGTTCTTTCCATTGGCATCTTCTGTCCCACAATGCACAAAACACTTCCCACAACAAAGGATTATCCAGCCCCAGTTGTTAGTAGTGCTGAGGCTGAGAATCCCTGACTTAACAGACTCGAATTCAACCCCATATATTTGGCAAAGAAAACAGCAACGACCACAAAAATTGATGAAGTGAGAATTCCCTCCACTTACCCCATTCTTTCCCTTCAAACCAGTCTTTCCCTCCCCTTGACTGGCCAGAAGAGAAGCTTAAAGAGAAATAAAGTAGGCTGCTTTTTCCCTTTGAATTGCTATTAGGCTTTAATATTCATCTTTATTAACTTTATACTGAATGTGCACACGAGGTGCTCTAGATTAGTGACAGATGGTCATATTATTCACTGAGAAAGCAAAAAATGACCTCACCGCAATTCTTACCTCTGGGATGTCGTGATGGGAGCCAGGCCACATGGCCTACACATACACATTTCCAAGTCTGCATCTAAGTGAAGAGTGAATTTTCTCTCTTCAAATACAGGAGAAAGAGGCACCTTTCTTCCCTCCCAAAAGGAGGGAGGAAACAACCTTTGCCCCTTGGAGATGGAAGAGAAAGGATCTTGGGTTCTCATTCTAACCTTTTAGAATGTAAATGCATCCCTTCAAGGGCCAGGTGAGCCCCTTGAAATGCAAACATGCTTTCAGAGTTAATAAAGCTCTCTGGAGTTCTCTCACTCTCTCTTCAGTTGTGAATTAATTTCCCAGGGCTTGCTTTGAATCCAGGATCCCCAGTTTGCAGACAAATTTATACAGGAAGCCCCAACACTGCTGAAACACACAAATGTTTTCTTTCTTTCTTTCTTTTTTCTTTTTCTTTCTTTCTTTCTTTCTTTCTTTCTTTCTTT
>NW_021703767.1:4595967-4598686 GCF_005190385.1 Monodon monoceros
TTCCTTCCTTCTTTCTTTCTTTCTTTCTTTCTTTCTTTCTTTCCTTCTTTCCTTCTTTCTTTCTTTCTTTCCTTCTTTCCTTCTTTCTTTCTTTCTTTCTTTCTTTTTTCTTTCTTTCTTTCTTTCTTCCTTCCTTCCTTCCTTCCTTCTTTCTTTCTTTCTTTCTTTCTTTCTTTCCTTATTTCCTTCTTTCTTTCTTTCTTTCTTTCTTTCTTCCTTTCTTTCTTCCTTCCTTCCTTCCTTTCTTTCTTTCTTTCTTTCTTTCTTTCTTTCTTTCTTTCTTTCTTTCTTTCTTTCTTTCTTTCTTTCTTTCTTTCTTTCTTTCTTTCTTTCTTTCTTTCTTTCTTTCTTTCTTTCTTTCTTTTTCTTTCTTTCTCACCCAACAATTTCCAGGGACTCTTGGGACTTAGGGATAATTTAAGGATCTTGACAACCTGCTCTTTTCTTCCTGTGTCTCCCCTGTGTAAGTTGGGTTCTCCTGTCCCACAGAAGAAGACCAGCATGGCCACTTGCCCAGAAAGCATTTCTGAGTCATGTCCCATTAGGATTCTTCCCACAAATCTGACCAGAAAATCCTACTTAGTTAGGTAAAGCTATGGATTCCCGTGTTCCTCCTACCATTGTACAGATGGTATATTTACAGTTAAGAAGGAGGCTGGTGGAGTCAACATCCACACCCAAAGGATTATGTCAGGGTGGGAATTTGGTCCTGTGGGTAACAGGTGGTGGGCACACTTCTAAGCTCCCCTGGAATCAGTCTCAAGGGAGTTGTCACTTGCCGCTGAGTGGCTGGCAGCTGTGTGTCCCTGTCATGGCAGCCTTGACCGTGGAGGACGTCTTTTCCTGGATTCTCTGTGTGTTTGCTATATGCACAGCCCACGCAATCAGCTGCCCTATTCTCCCTGTCGGTCAAGGACAGTTGTAGCATGCTCTTTGCATTTGGAGATTACTAAAAGCAGTGCTGAAATTAAGGGAAAGACTTTCTATGATTCCCTCAGATTGCACTCTTTGGGGGTCAATGTGCTCTAAATTATTTCCAAGAGGGGAAAAACAGTGCTATAAGTCACTACGAAATGCCTAGAATAGAGGAGACTGAATAGCAGATACTAGGAAGCAGGTGTTTATAAGTTATGAAATGAAATTTGAAGGTGAAACACATTAAATGCATGACTCACACTGTTTCAGAGGTTTAGGTGTTCACTGGGGAGAATTGATGATAAGAAACCAGAAGCCGAGCTTGGATTCTGTCATTCACAGTGAGCATCCCCAGTGAGAGGGCCATTCAGACCAAGTCAATTTTTCAGGAGGTTGGTGACAAAGCAGGTTGTCAGATTCTAACCTTAATGCCAAGTCCCTTAATGGCAGTAAATTGTAAAGATTAGCTACCAAACACTCTATCCTGTGATTTTGTCATATGACAAGAAACTCATTCTGGATGTTTTAAAGTAATAAGTAGATATTTTCCAAGTGGGTTCAATTTGCCCTGAAGCTCAGTTGTCATCCAAAGGTGTCCGTTGAACTTGTAATTTTCCTCTGATCACACAAGTTAAGGCAACCCAAGTCCTGCCTCCTGGGAGCTTCCAATCTGCAACAGGCAGAAAAACTACTGAAAGGGAAATGGATGCATCTGCCCCTGGGATTTATTTTCAACCAGAGAACTCCCATTGTTTCCAGGTGGAAGGTAAGATGTATTTTCTGGAAATATTTAATAGACTAATGGCTCTGTTTCTCTAGGGCAGCATAGGCACGGCCCTGCCTGACTTCACTGTTAGGTGAGATGCCCTCAAGACTCTTCCATTCCACCCAAGTTAAACTTATGGTACTTGGGACCCAGGCTGAGAAGTTGCCGAGGCAGGCAGCTGAGGAAGCTCTCCTGTGGATTGGTCATTGGTCTTCCCTTGAGATCCCAGGATCCAACCAAGCCGTGTTTGCAATAGCTGAGTATATGGCTGGCCTGGGAAGAGTCTAAGAAAGGGTACGCCATCCTCTTCAGCCTCAGGAGAGCACAGACCCTGTCACCTGCACATAAATGAGCTTAAAAGTCTTCAGGGAGATACCCTGAGCTCATCGATTGAGTAATTGTCATGGAGGATTGACCAGATGGCTCTGGGAATGAGACCATGAATGAACAGATAAAATCTCTCCTCCCACAGAGTGTATAATTTACTGGAGAAGAAAGAACCTGATAGAAGGTGTGTAACCACAATATGTAAGGAACATGTAAGGGAAAGACCCAGCCTGCTTCAGGGGTCACAGACGGTCTCCCCAAGGAAGCGCCGTCAGGATGGAAACGGGAAGGTGGGACAAGCTGGTCAAGCAAACGGCTTGCGGGGCAGCTGCTGCCCGGGGACCCGCTCAGCACAGTGAGGGACATGGAGCGATAGGGGGATTTTCAGGTGAAATAGCTGAGGGTTTATTCTTTTGTCTCCTGTAGTCAGGAAAACCGTGACACCTCTCCCACTACAACCGTGGAAGTGGTTTTACAGGAGGCAGTGTTCACTGTTTTCTTTTCATTTCCACTTCCTCTTTCCCTCCCTCCCTCCCTCCTTTCTTTCCTTCCTCCCTCCCTTCCTCCTTTCTCTCCTTCTTCCCTTCCTTCCTTCCCTCTTTCCCCCTTCCTTTTCTTTCTTTCTCTTTCTTTCTTTCTTGCTTTCTCTTTCTTTCTTTCTTTCTTCTTTCTTTCTTTCTTTCTTTCTTTCTTTCTTTCTTTCTTTCTTTC
>NW_021703767.1:4598696-4657971 GCF_005190385.1 Monodon monoceros
TTCTTTCTTTCTTTCTTTCTTTCTTTCTTTCTTTCTTTCTTTCTTTCATCTTTCTTTCATCATTTTTTGTGGAAAACATCAGCCTAACTCATTCCCACCTGTCAGGACTCATCCCTCTGGCCTTTCAACACCTGCTCAGAACTGCTCAGCAATTGGACGTCCTGCAGGAGAACCAGAGTTGGGGAAGCAAAGAGACTGAACATTTGTCACCTAAGGATGAAGCCAGCACTCTGATGAGAGGGATTGATAGCTCCCACCAGAAACAAATTCTAGTTGTATGTGTATTTTATGATATTTAGCAGCTCTTGGCAAATCCTTTTTATTATGATCCTTGATGTCTATTTGGCTCTTTGCTAATGCTTGTGCTCTGTCTTTATAAAGGCTGATGACCCAGTCTTTCATGGCTTATGAAGGATGAAATCTGGAACTGCTTAGTTGTTATGGGAGTCATTGGTCTGGTGTCCAGGGAAGCAAAGCAGCCTTTTTTACAAAATGGTACATAGATGGGAGACCACGAGTCCATTTCTCTTTCCATTACGTGTCCCCAACACAGGTTGCCCTGGGAGAAGAGACCGGGCAAGACAGCTTTTCTCCTTCTCTTGCTCTGAGACCTTCTGGTTTGTGAGAATAGAGCCTTGCCAGCCTCACTGCTCACCTGAAGATAAAGGAAGAAGTTTCTGCAGCCCTGGCAGAGATAGCAGGGCATCTCTGGAGGTGCTCACAGCACACAGGGGGTCAGGTGAAACTAGCCATGCCCCTATTTTACGGTGACTCATTATTTAAGGAGTGAAAAATAGGTCAGATTGTTATTTCAAAATATAGTGGCTTGGGCTTCTCTGATGGCACAGTGGTTGAGAGCCCACCTGCCAATGCAGGGGACACGGGTTCGTGCCCTGGTCCGGGAAGATCCCACATGCCATGGAGCGGCTGGGCCCATGAGCCATGGCCATTGAGCCTGCGCGTCCGGACCCTGCGCTCCGCAACGGGAGAGGCCGCCAACAGTGAGAGGCTCGTGTACCACAAAAAAACCAAAACAAACAAACAAACAAACAAATATATATTTATATATAGTGGCTTGTAGAAATTCAGCAATATGCAAATCAGAATTCTGTGCTACAGAACAGTATCTTTCCATGTAAGTGGTGTGCTAACATAAATGCTATTAGTGAGCACAGCCTTTGAGCTCTGGGCTGTGACCTAATGGTCCCAGACATACCATTTCAGTCAGTAATTTTGTGAGTTTTTTTTTTCTTTTTGAGAAAGGTAAATGTGGGCCATTATTCCTATGACCCTTCATTAATGCTGGCATGCTCTGCAAGAAGTCTCATTACATTGTTTATTTCAGAGTCAAAGTGCTTACTTTATAAAGAAGGTAAAACTTCACCTGTAGGAAAATTGGCACAATGTCTTATTTTACCATCCTCAGTGCCAAGCATAAAAAATGGCACTTTCTGTTTGGGTAATTTTCACAGCAGGAACTTGAAATTATTTACAGCTTTCCTTATCCGGAACCAGAGGAAACACACCATTTTCCATGCCACAGTTTATACTGTGAAATGTTCTTAGAAGAAAAAAAAATGGAGTAAATTACGGATGTGTGCAAGAATCAGAAACAGAACAAAGAAGTGTCAAAAAACCAGGGTGTCTTTCTCTTGCTATAGTCAAGGTAGGTCTAAGGGACCCTGCCAGGGCAGCAAACATCAAGACGACTAGAAATTGCATTGTTCTTGGAGGCTTCTGCTAAATGGTTCCCAAACAAGTGGCCATGAGTGACCAAAAGCTAGAAAGAAATGAACAAAACCTGGGTGGGAAATTGGCAGCAGCGCTAGACAGAGGCCACAGCTGGTGGCTAAAGTTGCGGCAATAGGGTTGGGCCATGTCTTGCGGGAAATGCCAGCCGAGGACACCGGGCAGAGCGTCTGTGATCCTGGAGGAGCCAAAGGTGTTTGCCCTTCCTCCCTGCTCAGCCCTCAAGCCTTCCCCAGCCTTTTGATATCTCTCCCTTCCTACTGAATGACACTCTTTTGGAGGCATCCTCCAAACAGCATTGCCAGATGTTAACCAGCCTTATTCCCCGCTACTGATTAAGAATTTCACATCTTGGGGGACTTCCCTGGTGGCGCAATGGTTAAGAATCCGCCTGCCGATGCAGGGGACATGGGTTCTATCCCTAGTCCGGGAAGATCCCACATGCCGCGGAGCAACTAAGCCCGTGCGCCACAACTACTGAGCCCACGTGCTGCAACTACTGAAGCCCGTGCACCTAGAGCCTGTGCTCCGCGACATAAGTCACCTCAATGAGAAGCCCGCGCACCGCAACGAAGAGTAGCCCCCGCTCGCTGCAACTAGAGAAAGCCTACGCGCAGCAACAAAGACCCAACGCAGCCAAAAATAAATAAATAAATTTATGTATTAAAAAAAAAAGAATTTCACATCTTGGTTTTGAACTGATCTCCTGTCAATTTAATTAGTGAGAATGAGTCCACTAAGGTTGAGTTTCTGGACCTGCATGGTTAGGACCTCAGCTTACAATGGAGGGAGGAGTCCCTGTGCCGCTCTTCTGGATCCTCCTTCTAATTCTATTAATTGACTCAGTCAGCCAAACACAACAACAGTAACAATAACGGTTTACACTGACTGAGCTGCGTTATGATGAGTATCATAGAAGGATTTTCTCTCTTGATTCTTACCTCAATGAAATACATAGACTAACACACATTTTACAGTTAGAGACGCTGAAGCTCACACAGGCAGGAGGAGGTGTTAGCAGGATTCACACTGGACACCTGCCTTCAGAAACCACCTTCCCCATCACCCTGCGATGCTGAGGAACAGCATCATTTATTTGATGTAACTCAGTAGGCTTTCTCTCACCGTCCATGTATCCTACTAATATCAACTGTGATACTATTGTTAATAACAGAACATTTATTGAGTATGTTATAATTTTCAGAATGTTTTCTCATCAGGCTCTCTTTTGAACCTCACAACAGGTAGGCAGGACAAATGTTTCTGCTTTGTTTTATGGGAGAATAACTTAACTCAGGAGGGTACACCTGTTTACTTGCCGAATGAGCAAGAGAACAAAACAGAGCCCTCTGACCGCAAAGCCTGAGCCTTTTGCTCTCCATCTCGAGCCCAGCATACGTCTCCTGTTCCAGGACTTCTGTTTCCAGTAAGGAAAGTCATTCATTAAATTTTGGCAACAATGAGTGTCAGGGCGTCAGGGCTCCAGGTGGGTGGAGCAGAGTGATGGGCAGCCAGGCAGCAGATGTCAGATCATCTGTTCATTTCTACGTGGGTCTACACCCCAACCAGGAGCCATGCTGGGGCTCAGGGCAAGGAAGGTTTGAGCCTTGAAAAATTAGTGCCCCTGGCGAGGCTGGGCATAGTCTCCTAGCAGCCATGCAGGGGGAGTGCAGAGCAATGCTTTAATCAGAGAAGGACTGATACAGAAGACCCATCCCACTAAGTCAAAGGCATTATAGCAACTGGCAAATGGGGAGGAGAGGCAAAAAGCAAAGTGGAGATAAGTGACACCTGTCGAAGCAAAAGGAGCATCTTTGTGATTGTCACTGTGATAAGAGAGCCTTTATCTAAATAACAGCTCTTTAGACATAGGGAGCAATGAAGAAACTCAGCTTGGGAGGCCTTGGGAGATCCTGCCAAGAGTGAACGTTGGAGGCATCAGAATCCCATGTACTGGATCTTTAATCAGAACTTATTCCTCTTTGCTCCAAGTTGTCCTTCTGAAAAACAGGAATAATACTTAACTCATGAAGTTGTTCTGAGAATTAAATGTGATGATATACACAAACAGCCTAGCAAAGTGTCTGGCACACGTGGGAGAATCAGTCCATGCTATTTTCTGTCTTTCTTCTCTCTTCTGCATACAAACGCTGTGAGTAAGAACCGTGACTCCATCCCAGGATGGGATAAATGGCTTATTCCAAACCCAAGATTTGGCACATTCAGAAACCTGCCTAGTAGGGATATGGTGCAGGCAAGAAGAAAAATATCTTTCGTTTGAGCACCTTCTGATCTTCATTGGCTGGGAAAAGCAAAGGCTAAAGTAATTCATTCATATTCATAACCCTGGATAAGAAAGAAAATTTCCCCTCGCTTGGAAGGTGGTCTGGATCCCTCCTCCACCGATAAGTCCTACTAGCAGGTGGTTTATGAAGAACTCACCTGAATAGACCTAGCGATGATCATATTAAGTGAACTACGTCAGACAGAGAAAGACAAATATCATGATATCACTTATATGTGGAATCTAAAAAAAAAATGATGCAAGCGAATTTATTTACAAAACAGAGATATACTTGTAGCCATAGAAAACAAACTTATGGTTACCAAAGGGGAAAAGGGGGAGGGATAAATTGGGAATTTGGGATTAACAGATACACACTACTATATACAATATAGATAAACAGCAAGGTCCTACTGTATAGCCCAGGGAACTACATTCTGTATCTTGTAGTAATCTATAATGGAAAAGAATTTGAAAGAGAATATATATATATATATATATATATATATATATATATACACATACATATATATATATACATATTATATATAATATACAAAAAGAATACATATAACGGAATCACTTTGCTGTACACCTGAAACAAACACATTATAAATTAACTACACTTTAGTGAACAAATGATTAAAAAGAGAAGAACTCACCTTATTCGAGATAACTAAGCACTAATAAACTGCCATGGAATCTATCTAAAGGCCCTTCAAGAAAAAGGGACAAAAAATGGCAGGTCAAGAACACTCAGCGAAAGAAAGTTGTCACGGAACAGATGGAAATTGAGGCTAAGCGTATCTTCACAAAATCTATGAAATATTAATCTTAATTCAGTTATCGTTGTCAAGCAATGTAACGTAAAATAAACAAAAAAATCAGACATTCAAGAGCTCAGGGAAGAGATAGCAAGAGAGAAGAAGGTGAAATCTGAAAGTGATACAGAGTGGAGAGTAAAATTTACATTGTTCCCAGGATTCACAGGTGTTTGCAGGGGCAATGCATCGCCATAATGGAAGCAGAGCCATCTCCAATGCTACTTAAATTATATCAGAGCATAGATAAACAAGAAAACCTTACTTTTACAAAATTGAAACAAACATAGCTTTGTCCTCTAAGGTAAAAGAAAAAATAGTATGGAAAACAAACACCATAGGCAAATCTCACTGAGTGACATTAAGCAACACACCGAAAAAAATAATACCAAGAGAGTTCTGTTCGCGTAATAAAAAGTTCCTTCAATATTAGGAAATCTTTGAGTAATAATTCGCCACATTAAAAGAGCAAAAATGAAAAAGTTTATAATGCTGAAAAGACAGTTGATAAATTCAACATCTAACTTCTTAATAAGAAAAAAACAACTATACACCTTCTCATCAATATGAAATATATACAACTTAAGATATAGCAACCAAATACAATTTGTGATCTCTGATTGTTTCTTGCCATAAAAACCATTTGGGATCAACTGGACATATTTGAAAATGAGCTGGGTATTATAATAATTAATTTTGTTATGTTGGCTAATGATTTGTGTCTATGTAGAGGAATACCTTTATTTTTTGGTGATCTGTGATTTCTGTAACTTACTTTAAATCATGTCGATGTAGATATAGATAGTGTGTATGTGTGAAGCAAATAAGATAGGGTGTTAACAATTTTTGACTCTAGGTTATTAGGTTTATGATGTTTATTGTACTATACTTTCTAATTTTCTCATGTTTTAAAATATTCACAATAAAATATTTTAAAAATATTCATCTCAATCCAAAAGCCACCCTAATGCTTCACAGGGAAACGTTGGAAACCTCCCTCTATGGTCAGGAGTACGAATGTTAAATATTACCACTCTTATTTATTTTAATCTGGAGCTAATGGTCAATTTAATTAAAAGCAAAAAAGAAATAAGGGGTGGATGTAGTAACTTTTTATTAGGGAAAAAAAGTGGAAAACCAAGAGGTAACATTTGAAAAGCAATTACATGCAATAAGAGGAACTAGAAAGTGTCAGAATAAAACTGTTAATATACAGATATCAATTACTGTCTTATACACAGCAGAGGGAGGTTACAGTGGAAGAAAAAAGCCATTTATGACATCAAAAAAAATGACATAACTGGGGATAAATTTCCCAAGAAACTGTGAAGATCATGATGAAGAAAATGTTAAAACGCTATGAAAGAACATGACAGACTTGATAAATGGAAAAGCATACTCTACGCTGAGACAGAACTCAGTTTTATAGAGTTGTCAATTCTCCCTTAGTTAATGTATACATTTAATATCATCAAAATAAAAACCTAATAGCAATTTTTTTAAAGAGAGAAATAAACAAGCTTTCTGAAAAAGAATTTTTAAATAAAATTGCAACAATTCAATCAGTGTGATGCTGACATTAGAAAAGACAGGCAATGGGAAAAGTGCCTCATATGTAGACACAATTAGATATAAGAATTTAAAGATGATATTTTAAATTAGAGCGGAAAACACTAATTACTAACTAAGGATTGTGGAGATAACTACATAGTATTTGGAAAAATAAATTGTAGAAAACAAATTTTCAATAGCTCAAGCTATAAATATACAAAAAGGAAACAATGAAAACACTAAAAGAAAATATATAATGAGGAATTTCTCTGTAAGTATTGCACGAGACCTGGCTTGATAAATTCAACTACATAAACCTCTGAATTGGTAAAAACTTCACAAAGGAATTCGAAACACAAATGGTCATCTTGCAAAAAAATTTGCAATTTTTATCAGGATAAAAGAGTTAATTTTTCTAACAAACCAATGAAAAAATGCTTACAATAAAACGGAGATTGAGTAAGGGATATTTACAGAGACAGTTTCCACCATTCCTCCCAACACAAATACAAACTTCTAAACACATGGAAATGTGTTTCTTCTCACTCAGTTCGTTCTTTAACACCATACAGAAAATGGATTAAAGACCTAAATGTAAGACCAGATACTATAAAAACTCTTAGAGGAAAACATAGGCAGAACACTCTTTGACACAAATTGCTACAGTATCTTTTTCGAGCTATCTCCTAGAGTAATGGAAATAAAAACAAAAATAAACAAATGGGACCTAATTAAACTCAAAATCTTTTGCACAGCAAAGGAAACCATAAACAAAACGAAAAGACAACCCACAGAATGGAAGAAAATGTTTGCATGTGATGCAACTGACAAGGGATTAATCTCCAAAATTTACAAACTGCTCATTTGGCTCAATATCAAAAAAAGAAACAACCCAATCAAAAAATGGGCAGAAGACTTAAATAGACATTTCCCCAAAGAAGACATACAGATGGCCAAGAGGCACATGAAAAGATGTGCTCAACATCTCTAATTATTAGAGAAATGAAAATCAAAACTACAAAGAGTGGGACTTCCTTGGTGGTCCAGTGGTAAAGAATCCACCTTCCAGTGCAGGGGACATGGGTTCGATCCCTGGTCAGGGAACTAAGATCCCACATGCCGTGGGACGACTAAGCCCGCGCACTACAACTACTGGGCTCGCTTGCCTCAACTAGAGAGCTCACATACTACAAACTACAGAGCCCATGCACTCTGGAGCCTGTGGGCCACAACTAGAGAGAAGCCCATACACCACAACAAAGAGCCCGCGTGCTGCAACTAAGACCCAACTCAGCCAAAAATAAAAAACAAATAAATAAAATTAATAAATATTAGAAAAAAAAACTACAAAGAGATATCACCTCACAGAATGGCCAGTCAGAATGGGCATCATAAAAAAATCTACAAACAATAAATGCTGGAGAGGGTGTGGAGAAAAGGGAACCCTCTTACACGTTGGTTGGAATGTAAATTGGTGCAGCCACTATGGAGAACAGTATGGAGATTCCTTAAAAAAACTAAAAATAGAGCTACCATATGATCCAGCAGTCCCACTCCTGGGCATATATTGGAGAAAAACATGGTTCTGAATGATACATGCACCTCAGTGTTCATTGCAGTAGTGTTTACAGTAACCAAGATGTGGAAGTAACCTGAATGTCCATCAAAAAATGAACGGACGAAGAAGATGTAGTACATATACAATGGAATATTACTCGGTCATTGAAAAGAATGAAATAATGCCATTTACAGCAACATGGATGGACCTGGCGATTATCATACTAAGTGAAGTAAGTCAGAAAGAGAAAGACAGATATCATATGATACCATTTATATGTGGAATGTAAAAAAATGATGCAAATGAACTTATTTACAAAACGGAAACAGGCTCAGAGACTTAGAGAACGAACTTATGGTTACCAGGAGGGAAGGTTGGGGCGAGGGATAGATTGGGAGTTTGGGATGACATATACACACTACTATATTTAAAATAGATAACCAACAAGGACCTACTGTAGAGCACAGGGTCAGTATTCTGCTCAGTATTCTGTAATAACCTAAATGGGAAAAATAATAGATACATGTATATGTATAATTGAATCACTTTGCTGTACACCTGAAACTAACACAACATTGTTAATCAACTATGCTTCATTATAAAATAAAGATTTTAACAAAAGATAATAGGAAAAAAAAGAATCATGCAAACTGAAACTATATCCCAGTTCTGTTGTTCACCAACCAAACTGACATGGATCAAAGACGACAAAACTTTTTGGGGAATATAGGAGGAAAGAGACAGGCTCTTGTTTTGTGGCTGGGAATTATCACTTGGCACATCTGAAGGCAAATTTGGTAATATTTATGATAAATTTTAATTATGTTAAATTAAATTATATTTACTTAAAATTATGTATTTGTCATATTTCATATATCAATCATATTACTTACTAATGTGTTAATATCATATATTTATAATATTTAATTATAAAATGAAAGTACAGCTCTCCTTTGACCTGGAAATTCCTCTTCTAGTCATTTGTCTACAGATATTTTCACACATATATAAGTTCATACCTGAGCAAGGCCTTGCGAGATGATTTTCTTTTTCATAATAGAAAGCTGGTAGAAAAAAAGAAACAAACAAACCCTAGATAGCTTATTCAAGAAACTGGTAAATCCATTATGACACATTCGTTTAGTGGCAGCAGTTGGAAAGGATGAGGTACATCTTTGGTACTGACATTGAAACATCTCCAAAATAAATATGAAGTGAAAAAAAAAATCAAGAGCAAGAATATTGAGCTCAGGAGGCTCTTGTGTGTATAATTTTCAGTCCCACGATTTTCTTGCATGAAGTACGGAATATCCATTTCTGTGAGGATACGCCAGCAGTTGGTAATGGTGCTTGCCTCTGGGGTAAGGCTGGGGAAAGGTGGTTGGAGAGAAACTTGCATCCTCCTGTATAACGTTTTTATCTTACATTTTGTATCATTTGCACATATTATTTATTCAAGCTGTGAACACAGTGTTGACAATAGTAACTATGATAGCAAACAGTAGCGTTTACTATGTGCCAGGCACTGCTCTGACTGCTTCAGAGACATCAACTCACACCATCGTGGCCACAGCCTCAGGAGGAAGGGACGTTGCAGATGACGAAACCAAGTGCAAGGCACACAGCTGGACTGGAGTTCTTCCAGTCGCTTGCCTCCGAATCTTTGCCCTATCGAATGTCTGTGGAGGAAACACCTGCAGAACGGGAGTTTTTCTGTGGTCGATGATAAATATAAGAAAAGGGTTGCAAATGATGGAAAGTAAGTGTCCAAGAGGTGTGAGGGAATGGGGTTCAGGACTCACGGCAGGGATGGACCTGGTTCAGAAAGAAGGACCCCTCCTTTGAGAAGGGAAGGATCTGGTAGACTGGTGCTGTCAGCACATGTTTTGCATGCTGACGTCAGATGTTTCAATGCCAATACCAAAGACTTAACTTCATCCTTTTAAACTTCTGCCACTAAATAAATGTGTCATAATGGATTTACAAATTTTTTAATGTAGGTATTTAGGGTTTGCTTGTTTTTCTACTAACTTTCTATTATATTTTTATTGTGTTTTATACGTTACCATTATATTTTTATTTATATTTTACCTAAAATATAATCCTATTTTGTAGTAGTGAGAGAGGTGGTTCAAGAACTTGAAGACTAGCCCTGCAAATCAAAACCACATGAGATAAAGCTTCAGACAATAACAGGTGTTGGTCAGCATATGGAGAAATTGCAACCCTCATCCACGGCAGGTGGGAATAAAAATGATGCAGCCACTTTGAAAACAATCTGGCCATTCTTTTTCTTCTTCTTCTTCTTTTTTTTTTTTTTTGGCTTCATCAGGTGTTTAGTTGCTGCACGCGGAATCTTTGTTGCGGCACTCCGGTTTCTCCCTAGTTTCGGTGCTCGGGCTTCTCTCTAGTTGTGGCGTGAGGGTTTTCTCTCTCTAGTTGTGGCGTGCAGGCTTCAGGGTGCATGGGCTCTGTAGTTTGTGACTCGTGGGCTCTAGTTGAGGCACATGAGCTCAGTAGTTGTGGTGCATGGGCTTAGTTGCCCTGCAGCAAGTGGGATCTCAATTCCCCGACCAGGGATCGAACCCGCGTCCCCTGCATTGCAGGACAGATTCTTTACCACTGGACCACCAGGAAAGTCCCAATCTGGCAATTCTTCAAGTGCCTAAACGTACAGTAACCATATGAGTCAGCAATTCCACTCCTAGGTGTATACCCAAGACAAAAAAAACCATATGTCCACAGGAAAATCTGTACAAGAATGTTTATAGCAGCTTTTCTTCCCTATAATAGCAAAAAGGAAAAACAAGGCAAATGTCCATCACTAATAAATAGATAAATAAAATGTAATCTATTCATACAGTGGAATATTATTCTGCCATAGAAAGGAAAGAAGCACTGACACGTGGTACAAAATAGGTGAATGTTGAAAACATTCTGCTGAGTGAAAAAAGCCAGACACAAGGGCTACATATTGTAGGATCCCACGTTTATGAAGTGTACAGAACAGGCAAATACACACATACATAAAGTGGATGAGTGGTTGCCTAGGCTGGGGATGGGGTAACAGGTAAATGGGGAGTGAGTACCTATGGGTCCAGGGTTTCTTTTCAGGGTGATGAAAATGTTCTATGATTGATGGAGGAGATGGTTACACAACTCTGTAAAACCATTGAATTGTACATTTCAAACGGGCAAATTGTACGGTACGTGACTCGTATCTCCATCAGCGACTTCTGAGTTCTCTGTGAAATAGACGGTAAGGTTGTCTCCTAAGAACCCAGCAGGCAGTGGGGAGCAGCCTTAAGGAGGGAGGCAAAGGGTTTCTGTGGGGTTGAGTGGGGACTCTGACCAGGGGCCTGAGAGGGATCCCAGGACTGCTGGTTCAGGGCTCAGACGAAATTAGCATCCTAGAGCTTGCAGCCACAGCAGTCCTTGCAGGTACGTGGTTTCTCCCGCAGCTCTCAGCAGACAAGGTGGAGGTGTGTCCTCCTAGTTTCAGACAGAAGCTCCAGCAATGCAGGTTTTCGCTTCACTTGCTGAGTGTTGCGTGTCTCCTTCTGGGATGGCTGGATGGAGCCCGACCTGGGGGCACCACATCCTAAGGACACAATCATGGCCTCCCCGCTGTCCCCTGGGGGTGGTGCACACCCTACTCTGCCCATCAGCCCAGATTCCTTCACAGTGATGATCATTATAGTTAAAAAGATACACTGTGCCCTGATTTTGTTCCTGGATCTGTGCGACCACCTGTGCATAGATCGTCTTTAAGTTTCCACAGAAAGGGGAGTGTTGTTATAGCCACGTTATGGGTGATGGACCAAGACTCAAGTATTGGGTAATCGAATCAGACCCCTCCACCTGCAGTCTGTGGGGGGTGAGTTGGGTCTCTCTCCTGGTTGGCAGGATTTCCACCGTCCCACGTCCGTCTTCATGCTGACCACCCACATGTGTCAGGCACCAGCTTGGCTGTGAGAATATAAAGATGGGTTCAAGGAACTTGCAGACCAGGGCAGGAGATCTGGTCCTCCCGAGTGGCACCAGTCATGGCAGGCCATCTGGACAGGAAACAGGACCGTTTCACACAGTGTTTGACTTGGAGAATGTTTGATGCCAAGGTGTGACATTAGTTGGGTCACCATGCCCCTGTCAACATGTAAAATCACTGTTCTTTAAATTCTAAAAACTGCTTGCAACAGGCATTCCTGGACCTGACTACATCCCTGGCTCCCACCCTTGCTAAAAGGCATTTCCATTTTCTAAAGCAGCAATTTCTATAGCCTTTCTTTTTTTTTTTCCTTGGAGGATGTTGCTTTTATGATCAGAAAAGTAGTAAGGATTTTTTAAAAGTTTATTAGAAGTAGACTCAATTTTAAGGAATGTCAGCCTAGTCACCCCAAATCATACTTTTTAGAAGAGACTTTATGATATTAAATACATTACCGAGAGTATAGAAAGGACATTCAGTTATTGAATTGAGGACTTCCTGCTATGTCTAGACTCAGAATAAAGAATAATTTTGTGGCACAAATTTTCTTTCCTTCTTATTCTCCAGGCCCAGTGGCTAATGTAGATCTAGTCAGTTAAAAAAAAAGGTGAGCATAATTGTGAAACCAAGACAAAACAATGTTTACAGCATGGATGATTGACTTTTTAATAACATGTGTTTTTAGATGATACATTTTTACAATTTTTAGATTATTCATTTGCACAACGTTTATAAAATACAAAAGAAAATGAAGGGCTTCCCTGGTGGCACAGTGGTTAAGAATCCGCCTGCCAATGCGGACACGGGTTCGAGCCCTGGTCCGGGAAGGTCCCACATGCCGCGGAGCAACTAAGCCCGTGCGCCACAACTACTGAGCCCGCATGCCACAACTACCGAAGCCCACGCGCCTAGAGCCTGTGCTCCACAACAAGAGAAGCCACTGCAATGAGAAGCCCGCGCACCACAACGAAGACTAGCCCCTGCTCACCCCGACTAGAGAAAGCCCGCCCACAGCAATGAAGAGCCAACACAGCCAAAAATAAAAAAAATTATTAAAAAAAAAAAGAAAAGAAAATGAAGTTTTCCTCCAGATCTGTCCTCCAGCCACCCAGCTCCCTTCACCTAGAGGCAGCCAAGGTTACCAGAATCCTGCCAGAGCTATTATACCCATATACAAGCTATTACACACATATACAAGCAAATGGTTAGGTGTTGACTGTATATAGATATCTATATATATAGACTATATATAGATATATATATATCACTGTTTCCTACTTTGCTTTCATTGTTTTTCCTGAATCCTGCTACAAGAATGATCTTCTACACACTGACATCAGCCAATCTAAGATGCTTTGATAATGACTCCTGTTACAGGTGCCATGAACAAAGAAAAATTGCTGCAGCACTGATCATAAAACTCATTCCAATTTCCAAGATGCATCTTAAAAATGGACAAAATATAGCGTTTTGTCACTCAAGGTTGTAGGGTAAACTCGCAGTAGTGGGACTGTAAGTTCAAAGTGTAGGTTTATTTGTAATTTTAAAAAACCCAGTTGTGCCCACCAAGACTCTGCTGCCCCTTTACACTGAACAGCCCAGCAAATGAAATGCCCCATTTCCTGGTTTCCCTGCAAATTCAGTGTGTAAACAAAGGCAAACATTTTTTCAATCTATTATTATAGATTAAAAAATGGTATGACAATATAGTGTCATTTTGCGCTTTTTTCTATAAGCAGTGACATTGAACTTCACTTAAGAGCTGACATTTGAGGTTTGGTTTTGTTTTGTTTTCTGAGAACTGTTATAATCTTTGCTCCTTTTCCCATTGACTTGTGGCATTTTATATGGCTTTAGAGGTGCTTTTTCTTTTTTTGGGAAGTTAGCTCTTTGTGATATGAGTTGAAAAAATTTCAGAGCTTTTCATTTGTCTTGTACTTTGATTATCGTGTTTTGTCGGGCAGATAAAAAAAAACCTTTCATGTAGTCGAATTTATCCATCTTCTCTTTTATGGTTTCTAGGTTTATTGTCATACTTAAAGAGGCCTTGTGAACTTTAAGATAATTAAATTCAATTCATTCACACTTACTTATGATACTCTTATAATTTCTTTTTTAAAAAAATTCTGGAATTTATTTTGATTTAAGGTGTTAAGTATAGGTTCATAGTTTTCTTTTTCTGAACGGCTATCAGGTTTCCCCTATGATATGAAATGTTCACCATAAATATATAATAAAGTCCCACATGCATTTGGATCTATTTTTGGAATCCTCCCAGGTTCTTAGTTGCATTCTCCCTGGAACCTTGTATCTTTCTAATGGATACTATCCATTGGCTTTTGGACTCCAACAGGTTTTTTTATTTTCCATAAAATTATACCCTTCCTCAACTCTGCACTGCCCCACATCTGCATCTATCCTTTTTCACCTGTTTATTGTCAAGCTTCTAGAAAGAAAAGAATTATACTTTCTGTCTCTTTTTCCTGACTTTTGGTTTGCTTCTCGGTTCTCTGCAACCTGGATCCCGCCCAACATGGCACTGAAGTGGTTCTTTAAATTAAAGTCATCAATACCTTAAGTTCTCATCTCACTTAAACCTCTTGGGAGCTTTCAACGCTGTCGACTTCCTGCAGCAGCCTCTGTTCTCGGCCTCTGTAGTACCACATCTGGGTTTCTGCTCATTCCTTGAGTGGACCATCCTCCATTTAATTTGCAGGCTTGTCCTTATCTGGCTATTGAATGTAGTATTTCAAGGCTTGGACCTAACACCTCTTCTTTCACTGTATACTCTCTCCCTGGGGAATGTCCCTCCTGCCCACAGCTGCTTTTCGTCTTCAAACCAATGACTCACGACTGTATTTCTCCATCCCTTGTCTTCCTCTGAGCTCCAGATGTATGTATCCAACTGTTAACTGGGTATCTCCACTTGGAAGTTTTGTTGACATGTCTGATTCTAATTTCATGATCCCAAAGGCTTACCTCCCCTGTCCATGCTGGAGTGATTCTCCACTGTGCTTCTTCTCTAAGTGAGTGACAAACCGTCTATCTAGTTATGCAAGCCAAGCTTCTAGCATCATTCCTGGAACCTCTCTTTCTGTGCTACTTGTATGCCAGAGTTGGCTCGTATAGACTCAGGACAGCTGATTGTTCAATCTTCCAGAATTTTGTGAGCTGGTTGTTAAATATCAACTTATAAAAATTTAATGATTAAAAATTAAATGATATTAATGTACGAGTAAATAAATGATACTAAAGCCAAGGTACTAAATATTCAAAACCATCACTTCCTAACTCTTTTACTACACTTTACTGTTACCTATGCCCTTGAGATTATTTTCATCTGTGGTACCTGCACGGTGGAAATCCTGTCTGGCGTGTATGCTTTCCCCACTCTGCCTTCAGCGATGTCACATTGGCAGCTTGCAGTCTGCCGTGGTGAGGATAGTTTTACCATGGAAACAGGCACATGTTACCAAATGGACCTTGATTTATTGCTCTGTTAGTTGTCTACAATTAAGAAAGAGTTGTAGGAAATGTGTTAACATTTAAACTTGTGTGTTATGCCTTTAGCCATTATGGTGAGAATAACTTAAAATTCTGAGAAAACAGTCATCCATTGTTCAAACATTATTAGCCCATTCAGCAAAGAAATAGGTCAGGCCATTGACCAATGAGTGAGGTTCTCACACACGTCTTCATTATCTCACTTTTGTCTCTCTTACAAGCAAAAATATCAACCAGTATTCATGTCAGAAATTTCATTAGTTGAAACACAGCTTCTCTACACATATAAGAGTTCTGCCAAAATAAATAAAAACATATTGTGGGAATCAACTCGCTATGTGGAATTTAGAATCCATTTGCTGTGTGGAATAAACCATAAAGAAGATCACATGTTATTATCATTTGTAAACTGTGTGCTATAGTCCTTTATGAGAGTAACGTTCACTACTTTAGTCCAATCATTACCATCTCTCAAATGAGTCACTGTGTTAGGCCAATCTCCACTCTTACCCACCCACCCCCACAAACTTCTTAAAGTCTAAATGTGATCACCCACCTTTTTTTCCAGTTAATACTTTATTGAGGGCCTACTGTGTGTGCTACTCTAGAAGCTGAATATAGGCAGCAGTGGATACAGCAGACATAAATCCCTGTCCTCATGGAATTTACACTCTGGAGAATTAGAAATTGACAAGGGCTATGAAGAAAAATAGGGCAGGGGTGGGGACCAGAGAGGATAGTTGGTTTGCAGTAAAAATAACACAAATTGCACATGACAATACAGCTGTGTACCATTGCCCCAGGAACCTGCTCTAGCTCTACTCTGGTGTCACCTCTGAAGCCAGCTGTTCCATCCTACTTGACCTTGGCTGTAGGTCTCCCCCACCCCCACACCCTGGCAGCTTTCCCTCTTCCATCTGTCTTCCCAGTTCCCGCCCAGACACTGAGAACCCAGCCTGGGTGAAAGCCTCAGGCTTATAGTTTGCTTGGGAAAAGAATTTGAATAAACTCTGGAGCCTTATTCTTTTCTCTAACATCTTTATTGGAGTATAACTGCTTTACAGTGGTGTGTTAGTTTCTGCTTTATAACAAAGTAAATCAGCTATACGTATACATATATCCCCATATCCCCTCCCTCTTGCGTCTCCCTCCCACCCTCCCTATCCCACCCCTCTAGGTGGTCACAAAGCACCGAGCTGATCTCCCTGTGCTGTGCGGCTGCTTCCCACTAGCTATCTATTTTACATTTGGTAGTGTATATAATGGAGCCTTATTCTTATTTCAAGTAAAATGTATTACCCAACAGTGATTGCTGGAGGGGAAGTGTCTAGGGTGAACTAAAGTGTCATTGAAGTTGCACATATTTTAAACGAAGGAGGTGGAGTTATATTGTGCTGCATGATGACTGCGTCAAGGAAGTTGTGTCTTATGCAAGTGAGCCTCTCTTTCCGGCTGTTCCCCCTGCTGTCAGAGGAAGAGCCAAGGCTAGTGAATCTGGGATTGTCTTGCCTAGTGAGAAGAGGGGACTTCGCTTCCATAGTGGCTGAGAAGGTATATTCTTTTTCTGTTGCTGCTATAACAAATTACCATTGACTTAGTGGCTTACAACACAAATCTATTACAGCCAGTCCCCTACGTACGAATGACCTCCGTTCCGAGAGCACGTTCGTAAGTCCAATTTGTTCATTAGTCCAACAAAGTTAGCCTAGGGACCCAACTAACACAATCGGCTACATAGTACTGCACTGTAATGGGTTTATAATAATTTTCACAGAAATGATACATAAAAAACAAATACAAAAAATAAAGAAAACTTTTTTTTTTTTTTTGGGCAGTACACGGGCCTCTCACTGTTGCGGCCTCTCCCATTGCAGAGCACAGGCTCCGGACGCGCAGGCTCAGCGGCCATGGCTCACGGGCCCAGCCGCTCCACGGCATGTGGGATCTTCCCGGACCGGGGCACGAACCCGTGTCCCCTGCATCGGCAGGCAGACTCTCAACCACTGCGCCACCAGGGAAGCCCAAGAAAACATTTTTAACCTTACAGTACAGTAAGTACCTTGAAAAGTACAGTCGTCCAGTACAGCGGCTGGCATCCAGGGGCTGGCATCGAGTGCACAGGCAAGAAGCGTTACTGACTGGAGGAGGGAGAGGAGGCGGGAGATGGCAGAGGGGAAGGGTCGTCAGCAACAGGAGACGGAGGGCGAGCTGCAATGTCACTCACGCCTGACGTTGATGGCACGCACGTTCACATCTTTGAGAGTTCGCAACTTGAAAGTTCATAGATAAGGGACTTATACTTCCTGTATATCACAGTTCTTCAGATCAGAAACCTAGCATGGCATGGCTGGATTTTCTTCTTGAGGCTCCACAAAGCCAAAATCAAGGGTGCTCGGTGGAAGAATCCTCTTCCAGGCTTACTTAGGTGTTGGGAGAATTCAGTTCCATGCATTTGTATGACAGAAGCCCCGTCTCCTTGCTGGCTGGTAGCCAGAAGTCATTCTTAATTTCTAGAGGCATCCACATTCTTTAGCTCATGGCCCCCTCCCTCTCCAAAGCCAGGAATGGCCTATCGAATACTTTTATGTTTCAAATCTTTCTGCCTTCCCCTTCTGTCTTTTTTAAGGGCTTATGTGATTACACTGGCCCCAGCAGGATAATCCAGCATAATCTTTCTATCTTTTCTAAAAAAATTTAATTAATTTATTTTTGGCTGTGTTGGGTCTTCGTTGCTGCGTGAGGTTCTTCTCTAGTTGCAGAGAGCAGAGGCTACTCTTTGTTGCGGTGTGTGGGCTTCTCATTGTGGCGGCTTCTCTTGTTGCGGAGCACGGGCTCTAGGCACGTGGGCTTCAGTAGCTGTGGCTCGCGGGCTCTAGAGCGCAGGCTCAGTAGTTGTGGCGCACGGGCTTAGTTGCTCCGCGGCATGTGGGATCTTCCTGGACCAGGGCTCGAACCCATGTCCCCTGTATTGGCAGGCGGATTCTTAACCACTGCGCCACCAGGAAAGCACTAATTTTTCTATCTTAAGTTCACTTTATTAGTAGCCTTAATTCCATCTGAAAAGTCCCTTTTGCTGCCTTATGTAACATATTCATGGTCATTAACACCAAGGGTCAAAGTCAAGGGGACCAAAATTCTGCCTATCACAGCCTGCCCTCCGGTTTCCAAGATCCACGGTCATCCCTCACACTTCCTAAAGCCCTCAAAGTTCTCATCCCATCACAGCATCAATTCAAAATCCAGAGTCTCATCTAAATCTTATGTATTTGAAAGTGTCAGAGCTTATCACCTAAATCAGGTGCAGGTGAGCAACCCATTAAGTACAATTCCTCCCAATCTAGAGACCTGTGTTTCCTGCCCCCCCGCCAAGATATCCTTCTCATCTTTCCTTTCTCCTTTCAGCTGAAAGGACCACTTTCAGCTGAACAGTTTTATTAACCTGCTTGCTGCCAGTAGGATTGGGGATGGGGGTTGGAGGTGGGACTGTCCAACCACCTCTTTTTATTTCATCCTCTGTCCCTTTTGGTCCAAACCAGCAGTGCTTCCACTCATATGAAATTATTCAGAAACTTGTGGGTCTCCTGGGAATGCCACAGGGGTTCACTCCCATTGGACAAAGGGCCAGTTCACGGATCCCTCATCCTAAAATGCTATTGTCATCATAAAATTATTATCATTGAATTTCCTACTTAGAATGCTTTCCTTTCTTTGGAAAAATTTTAGTCCATGAATCAAGGAGTGAAATGAGAGCACAGCTGTTCATTTGTCATAAGTAAACTTGATCTCTGGAAATCTGATTTCAGGAAAATAATAGGAAGGGAAGTAATTTGATTCTCTTTACTCTGGTGGTTACAGAATTTGGATACTACTGCAGCTCCAAGTCCCTGCAGTGGATTTGCTATTTGTTTTCTGCAACTGTGGATCATTGCACCTTATGAATAAGAATATTACAAAATATCATTCAGCATTCCACTTTGAGAACCACTGGTTGGAGATAAATGATAAAATATCACATATGTAAATTAGATAAGCAGGAAATAGATGTATTCATGGTTGACCCTTGAATGGATATTCTGAAATTTGAATTGAGTAACCAATGAGCCATTCATTCAAACACAGAAGATCATAAATGACAAACAGCAAATTGAGAGCCACCTAATAGCAGGGAAACACATTGCCATCATTAAGAATAAAGCAATAAAAATTTAACACAGGAATTAATAGGAAAGCAAGAAATTTAACAGGACAACAGGAAAAAATTATAGAAGCATTTTGGTTGGGGGTGAGTACATAGGCATCATTGCAATAAACAATAAAGAGAGTCAAACTTCCTCACTTTAATCGTTTATCAGAATTCTTTGAGAGTGAGGAAGATTAGAGAATAAAATAATTGGGAGGTTAATAAAATATAAGCCAAATATAGGAAATCTGCAAGAATAAGTGTTAGTATTTCAACGAACTAGAAACTGTATGTGCACATGAGGATATGCATGTATATATGCATATATACACACACACATATGTATACACACATACATGCAACCTCCATATGTTTGATTGTGCTATTTTTCTAGTGCCGTTGAACTAAAATCTGAATATGCCCATAAAATAATAGGAAAAGTCCATCATTTATCGAGTTGGATGTTTACCATTACATTTCAAGAATCAGGGAAAGTTTTCATATTAAAGTCCAAGGACCATCCCAAAGGGGATAATTCCTGAGATCCTGATATTCACATTTAGAGGTTCCCAGCCTTGGTGACAGATGACCTCGGAAAATACTGTGTCAATTGGGCTGGAGCATGAACATTTCTTGTCATCAGCATAAGAAAAAATACTGTTCTGAATTCCTTATTTATCGGTTTATGTGGGGAAATAAATGCTGTGGACAGAGTGAAATGGGTTTTTACTAACTTTCCTTTCCCCAGCCCACTCAGGAGATTTTTTTTTTTCAGTCTGCCAGGGAGGAGGGGAGATAGGTGTCCAGATACTCTGCATCAATTCACATAGGACAGAGAAAAGAACGAGTTGAGGAAGAGGACCAAGAGAAAGAGAAGAGAGACAAGTGGGCAGTGTTAGGAGGATTTGGGGGAGTTGGTGGAGACAACTGCTAAACATCTGAGAGATACTAGCTGTGTGGGGCGCATGGTGACCCCCAAAACATACATCAAACGGGAACCTGTGGATGTAAACTTATTTGGAAAAAGTGTCTTTGAAGATGTAGTTAAGGATCTCAGGTGAGATCATGCTGATTTCGGGTGGCCCTAGATGAATGACAAGTGTCCTCAACAGAGAAGAGAAGGGGCAAAAAGAGATGGGGAGAAGATGAAGGTGCCGATGATATGAAGAAGGGGCATAAATTGGGGTGATTCAGCTACAAATCAAAGAACACCAAGGGTTAGCAGCAACCACCAGGAACTAGGAGATGGGTGAGGAATGATTGCTCCCTCAGAACCTCCAGAAGGAACCAACTCTGAAGACACCTTGGTTTCAGAATTCTGGCCTCTAGAGTTGTGAGAGAATACATTTCTGCCACTGTAAGCCACCGAGTTTGTGGTAAGTTGTTATCATGGTTGCAGGAAACTAATACATCATGAGGTATGGGGTTGGGGTGGGAAGGGAGAGTAAGAGAGAAGGACAGAGGAGGGAGGGAGAAGAAACAAAGAACTATAAAAGATATTTTCCCCTTTAAAGGATTTTAGTAAATACATTTCCCTTCAGTCTTTATAATTCGTTTAATACAAATTTCTTAAGTTCCTACTCTATGCCTGGGGCCGTTCCAGGTGGTTGGGATTCAAGTGTTGATAGAACAGTTACCAAAACCCTTGGTCTCATTGAACTTATATTTTATTTGAACTTCACATTTTCCTGAAGTGAGGACCAAAACATGCAGCTTCGTATGAGTTACATTTTGGAGGCTCGCCTGTGATTTTGACTTTAGACACATTACTGTCCTGCTGTCCTCTGGGTCATCAGCAGCCTTGAGCCAGCTCTGGCCCTGCTTCTGGGCAGTGCTCAAAGACTTCTCTAAGGTGTAAATTGCATATGGTAACTCTACTTTCAGTTCCTGAAGTCCAGTCTGTTCTCCTTAAAAAACTCAAAATAGAGTCATCATATGATCCAGCAATCCCATTCCTGGGCCTATATTCAGAAAAGAGGAAAACTCCAAGTCGAAAAGATACATGAACCCCAATGTTTATAGCAGCACTGTTTATAATAGCCAAGATGTGGAAGCAACCTGAGTGTCCATCGACAGATGAATGGATGAAGAAGATGTGGTACGTATATATACAATGGAATAGTACTCAGTCATAAAAAGAATGAAATAATGCCGTTTGCAGCAACATGGATGGACCTAGAGATTATCATACTAAGTGAAGTAAGTCAGGCACAGAAAGACAAATAGCATATGATATCACTTATATGTGGAATCTAAAATGTAATAAAAATAAACTTATTTACAAAGCAGAAATAAACTCACAGACACAGAAAACAAACTGATGGTTACCAAAGGGTAAAGTGGGGGGAGGGATAAATTGGGAGCTTGGGATTAACATATACACACTACTATGTATAAAATAGATAAACAACAGGACCTACTGTATAGCAGAGGGAGCTGTATTCAATATCTTGTAATAACCTTGTATACAACTTGTATATATATATATATATATATATATATATATATATATATGTGCATGTGTGCCTGTGTGTGTGTGTAACTGAATCACTTTGCTGTACACCTGAAACATTATAAGTCAACTATACTTAAATTAAAAATTATTTTAAAAGATGTAAATTGCATTCTAATAATTATCTGGTAGCCAGCCTGTGGACTCTTGGACATTGTCACCTCATAGAGATAGTCCTTCAGGCAAGAACAAGAGGGCCCGGTTGTATATGGCATATATTCAGCTCCTTTTGGAGCAGACCTAAAACAACTTTCCCTCCACGCAGGCTAGTATTCAATAAACCTTGTATTGATTTATGTGTATTTTCCCTACAGGCCAGAAAGAGTTCAAAGTAATCAAAAAACATTCTCCCAACACCTGGGGAATCTGTATCATGACAATTGAGATAATACAATAAGATTCTGATGCTGAGTCATTCATCTCTGTGCATCTCGGCACTCATTGCCTTGCTACAACTATTAGTCTCTCTTTATCCTCAGAAACAAATTTTCTGTAAGAATCCAGCTTGCAGTCCTCTGCTTTCCCCTGGCAGGCACCCGTGTTTGGTGGACTCTGATTCTCTTTTGGAAACTCTCTTCAGTAAATCTGGTTCACTTTAGAGCAGAGAGAACCTGCCCACCCGAAGGAGCTGTGACTTGCCTGGCAAAGAGGAGAACCACACTGTAGAGTGTTCCACTACATCACAAATAATATGCAAAAGGTAAAGGCAATGAAAGTATCATCACATGTTGTATGGAACTGAAGTGTTACCACAATTTATTGTAACAGTCTTATTTTATATTATTTTCTCTGTAAAAGCAGACATTGCATGCAAGAATATTAATTAAAAGTTTAGCCCAAGGATAAATGATTCCTTGTGTCTTCCAATTTTAATTGAGTTCATTTTCATTCATTCATTCATCAAATATTTCTTGAGTTCCTACTATGCACCAAGCTTGACTGAGCTGGTTGATGGAACATATTACTTCACTTGCTTTTGGTGGCTTACTCTGTATGTCAGAACTCAGTTCTCTTTTTCTGTTTCAGTAGATGGCCTCATTTGTTTTTCTATTTATCAAGAAGTATATTGTTAAAATCTGAATTCACCTCTTCCACTTTTCTAAAGTAATAGCAATAATGTTTATGATCCTAAGAGGTCAAGCTGATTTAACATATTAAGATATTAACTTGCTTGCCAATTTCAATGCCAACAGATTTTAAATCACTATTATAAAAAGGGTTAAATGTGACAAGAAAAACAGAAAACCCAGGTACATTGTGCCCATCAATGACCTTGGGAACCTGTTATAAAATCTTTCCAGTTTTGAAAGGATGCAATAAATGGTTGGAGAGACATTTTAAAAAATCATATGCAGTTATAACAATACATTCAGCCAACTAAATGGGGCCTGTCTGCAGTAATGATCTAAACTGACATCTATCCCCAATGCGTCAGTCAGCACTAACAATGGTGACATTATGTGCTCACGGGACCTGCAGGGTTGTGATGTGAAAATTATCCTTCATTGGCTCCTTCAACCCTGATTCCAAATTGAACCCTTAGAGAAACATTTGCTTAAGACTGTGCTTTCAAAATAAAACAGGTGCACTTTTAAAAAAATGAAAAGAAGTTAGAGACAATGGCTTTGCCAGAACCATGTGGATTAGGTGGAGTTAGCTGTAATTTAGACAAAACAAGGTTAGTTTCAGGAGAGTCTCCAACAGAAGTTTTAAAAAGTTAAATAAAACACACCAACGCAATGGAATTCCACACTGGCTGCCCAGTGATGAAATGAAGGTGTGGCCTCAGAGAAAACCAGCTCAGAACAGTAATAAATGGCTTATTAAGACCAAGGGAAATAAAAAGATTCAGAGTATACCTACAGTCTTTAATGGTTTAATTCAGAGTTTAATGGTTTTTGACTGAAATTACTTAGTATCAGTAGAAGAAGCCGAATTTACATGAGGTCTTCTAGTGGAAAATGAAATCAAATGTTGCATGATACAGGTCAAGAGGAACACCTCTCCGAAGTAAAAACAAAAACAAAAGCAAATTTACCTGTGGAGAAATGTTTATTTAGATCCTCTGCCCGTTTTTTCATTGGGTTGTTTGTTTTTTCTGATATTGAGTTGTATGAGCTCTTTGTATATTTTGGAGATTAATCCACTGTCGGTTGCATTGTTTGCAAATATTTTCTCCCATTCTGCAGGCTGCTTTTGCGTTTTGATTATGGTTTCCTTTGTTGTGCAAAAGCTTTTAAGTTTAATTAGGTCCTGCTTGTTTATTTTTGTTTATATTTTTTTACTCTAGGAGATAGATCCAAAACATATTGCTGCAATTTATGTTGAAGAGTCTTCTGCCTATGTTTTCTCCTAGGAGTTTTACCGTATCTTGTCTTACATTTAGGTCTTTAATCCACTTTGAGTTTACTTTTGTATGTGGTGTTAGTGAATGTTCTAATTTCATTCTTTTACATGTAGCTGTCCAGTTTTCCCAGCACCACTTATTGAAGAGACTGTCGTTTCTCCATTGTACATTCTTGCCTCCTTTGTCGTAGATTAATTGACCATAAGTGAGTAGGTTTATTTCTGGATATTCTGTCCTGTTCCATTGATCTATATTTCCATTTTTGTGCCAGTGCCGTACTGTTTTGATTTCTGTAGCTTTGATATTAAAGAAAAAGCAGGGATTGTTTTGCCCAAGGTGCTGAGATTAACTAGATGTACAAGCATCACTGGGTGTTGACCTCATCCTACACAACAGCTGGCTGGATCTTTACGGCTAGATTGTTACTGCAAGTTCAGTCTGAGAGCCTAATGTTTTCCTAACAGTCACGTAAAATCCATGCTCTTCAGCCAGGAATTCAAAGTCTCTCTAGTCTAGCCTCATATTACCCATGATCTTGGATTCTTCTAGCACATGCACTACTGGTAGGTGAGTCCCTTCCTATCTCTTTCCTTTCCTTCCTTTTCCCCATCCTGTCTTTTCTCTCTACCCAGCACCCACCACAGTCATTAAGACCATGAGCTCTTGGCTGCTATTAAACCTGGAAGCCCTGCTCCTCTCTTTATGAGTCTGACCTTCCTTTTGTTAAGGGCCTCTACTGGTTTCCTGTGACAGCTGAAACAAATAACCCCAAAGTCTGTGGCTTAAAACAGCACAGAATGTATTCTCCTGTGATTCTGGAGGTCAGAAGTCCGAAACGGGTCTCATGGGGCTAAAATCAAGGTGTCACCAGGGCTGGTTCCTTCTGGAGACGCCAGGGAAGAATCTGTTCCTTTGCTGTTATGGACTGAATGTTTGTGTCCCTCCCAAATTCATAGGTTGAAATCTTAACCCCCAGTGTGATGGTGTTAAGAGGTGGGGCTTTGGGAGGTAAATAGGTCATCAAGATGGAGCCCTCATGAATGGGATCAGAGGCCTTACAAAAGGGACTCCAGAGAGCCCTCTAGATCTCTCTGCCATGTGTGGACGCAAGGAAATCCACTCTCTGTGGCTTGGAAAGTACCATCACCTTAACCTGACCAAACTGGCACCCTGATCTCGAACTTCCAGCCTCCAGGACTGTAAGAAATAAATGTCTGTTGTTTAAGCCATCAGGTCCATGATACCCCAATCTAGAAGCCCGGCCTAAGACACGTGCCTTTCTCAGCTTCTAGAAGTTGTCCACAGTCTTTGGCTTGTGGCCCCTTCTTGGGAATACCCTGACCTCTGCTTCTGTCATCAACCCTCTACTGTCCCCTGGTGTCCTGCCTCTCTTTCCTAAAGACCCTTGTGTTTACACTGGACTCACCCAGCTAATCCATCCATCACAAGATCCTGAACTTAACCAATCTGCAAGTTCTCTCACCACGTAAGGGAATGTGTTGACCGGTTCTGGGGATAGGATGCGCATGTCTTCCAGGGCCGTTCTGCCCACCACGGGGCTCACCAAATTCTCCATCACAGGCATGTCCTGTCTGCAGGAGGACGCAGGCTGCAGTACCTTCCTCACAGCCTAGCTCCTCCAGCTGTTGTGATCCGATGGTTTCAGTTATTCACTCATTTGAGGCTTCCAGCCCTCATGATGTGTGCTGGACACCTATCTGCTCTCAGATCCACTCCTGAGCCCTTCTGAGCTCTGCTCCTTAAACAGCAGGGCTGACCCCATCACCAGGCTCCCCGGCCTGTCAGCTGGTTTCAGGGGGAGTTCCCTCAGTAGGAGGAAGGGAGAAGCCAGGGCAATTCTCATCTCCTCTCTGGGTTGGCAGAGATCCAGGCATCGGCTGCACACCCTCCGTGGTGTCCCTTCTGCTGGTGGCCTCATTTCCTCTTCCGTCCCCCCACTCCCGGGTCCCTCCAGCCCCTGGGGTGGCTGTGGCTTCCTTGTGTTGCTAATTTTTGAGTTGCCTCACTTCTCTTTCAATTTTTCTAAACATCTTTGTATTTAACCCAATACATTATATTCCCTCTATTTAATTGTTTGATAGGGATTATCTTTGTCCTGGCGAGTCCCTGACAAATAAACCATTTCAACAGCGTGGGAGCGGTGGAGATGAAACACAGCTGCATCTGTGCTCTCGGAGGTTGACAACGTAGCTGACAGCACCGGAACAAATGACCTCCTGTGGTACAGGATGACGTAGGCCACTGTCCTGCATCCACAAGATTCTGGGGGACACAGAGGTGGGGTTCTTCTTGGGACTTAAAGCTTCACGTAGATTTGGTTTTGAAGGATGGGGAGAATTTCAAAAGAATAAGGAAGGGGAAGGACATTTTGGGAGGGGGAGAGGAGCCGGCAGGAGCAGAGGCAGAATGGGGCAGGGGGCATCTGGGTGTGGAGAGTAGCCCCTGTCAGTTGCTGGCCGTATGCACTCCCTAGCGAGGGAGGGGAAAGGAAGGGGCAGGGAAAGGTAGGTGGGGCTGAGTATCAGTTTCCACAAACCAGGTGGCTTAAAACGACAGAAATGTAACATGCTGCATTCCTGAAAGTCAGAGGTCCCCTATCAAGGTGTCAGCAGCACTGTGCTCTCTGGAAGCTCTTCCAGCTTCTGATGTTTGTTTGCCAACAATCCTTGTCCCTTGGCTTGTAGGTGCACCACTCCCATCTCTGCCTCTGTTGTCCCATGGCGTCCCCAGTGTGTGTCTCTGTCTTTGCCCAGATTTTCCTCTTCTTATAAGGAGCCTTGTCTTTGGATTTAGGGCCCACCCTCATCCAGTCCCACCACATCTTAACTTGATGACATCTGCAGAGACCCTATTTCCAATAATGTTACACACAGAAGGATGGGGGTCAGGGCTTTAAAGTATTTTGGGGTGACTTGACTCAGCCCACCACAGGCTGGTTTATAGAAAGCCCCCAATGCCATGCTGAGATGTGTATGTTTGATGACCTGTTGAGATTTCAGCACGATAGTGACATGAGGGTCTCTTGTTACTGGTACATTTTCATGAGCATTTACCCCAAACCCACTCTCTCCTTTATCAACAAAAGCAAAACAAAACAGCAACCTCTCCAACCCCACGTTTCCACGTGTCTCTCTTCCCTTTAGGAGACAAGTGACCCACACTTGCTGTTCCCCCTTCCCCGCCCCCATCCACTCTTGAACCCATGGAAATCTAGATCTGTTCCCACCACTCCCATCGGCTCTCTGTGCCGCCCGCTACCACCTTCCCATCTATTTGCTGATGGCACTTGATGTGATAAATGGTGCCACTTACCTGTCCTACCCCACCTGCAGCTCAGCGCCTCCAGAATGGAACTGCTTGCCTCCCCAGCCTGTTCCTCGTCTTCAGTCCTCGCTGAAGGACTGAGGACAATGAATGACCTCCTAACCCCCCAGCTTTCAAACGAGCTCGGGAGTCACCCTCCACGCCTTCCTCTCACTCATGCAATATCCCCACATCCCCATAAATCCACCATCTCCCTCGGATTGCGGCAGCAATCTCCTAAATGATTCCCAGACCCTAAAGTGCTCATAGCAGCCGCAGCGATCCTTCCAGAATGTGAACCTTTCATGCGCCTCTCCTGCTTTGACCTCTCCTTGCCTCCAACTGCCTGCAAGATACACACCGATTCCTAGTGTTGGTGAGTAGACCCCATGGGGGCTGGGTCCGGTTTCTTTCCGTTTCTCATCAGGCAGGACATAGGCCGCCCTGTGTAGGCTCACGCAAACACGACACCGCTCACATTTCTGTCCCCTAAACAGGCTGCTTCTCTCCTCTTCCCGCAAGGTCTTTGTCCAACAGAAAAATTCTTCCTCACTCTTCACCTAGCCGATGCCTGCTCTTTCCATTTTAATGAGGCCCCGAAGCAGAAAGAGCGAGTGAAAAGCAGAATATTGCGACCTACTCCGCCTCCCTCCAATTCTCCTCGCTTAGGACAAAACCCAGGTGGCTGAGCTCCTAACATCACAGGACCAAGTGGGACATGAATGCAGAACCAGCAGCCAGCCCGCCTCCATCATGTACAACAAGGGGCACGTTCCTCAATGATGCAGACATTTCAAATACTTGTCAGACCTCAAATGGAGGGAGTAGAATTGGCAGATCAAATAACTCTTCGATTTCCAAGCCAAGGATATATAATTTACATAAAGGACAGAAAATGCTCCTTTACATCAAAGCCCTGTGCCGTTCAGCATGGACCTGACCATCTGTGGAGGGCTTGGTTAACAGAATCCACTTCTAAAAACACATCCCAGTGAAATTCATTAATTTATATTTTGGGAGAGACGAGTAATATCAATGCTGAGAAGGGCCCTGGTCATCACCTGGTGCAACAACTCTGCTCTCTGTAGGCAAGAGCAGATGGGAGCAGAGAGAGCAGATGCCTCACTCAAGGCAGTCCATATCCGCAAGGGACAGGAGACACAGCACTGGTGGTCATGAGACCCATTCTAGAGTTTCTTCCACAGGCACTTGGTCTCTCTCATGACACTTCCTACTCCCAGCACAGTCTAGCGAAGAAAGAGTCAAAGGAGATTTAGGTGCAATCCTCATGAGCTGCTCACCAGCTCTGAGATCCTGGGGAAGATCCTGGGGAAGATGCCAGGTTTCCCTTCTGTATTGTGAGATAGAAATCTCTTTCCTGACAATCTCAAGGGGTCTATTCATTCAGTCATTATTTGTCCCAATATTTACCCATCATCTTGCTGAGCCTTGCGTACTGTGCTATGTGCTGAAATCGTAGGCCAAAGAAGAATGTGGGCTCCGTGTGAGTCCCCCAGATAACGTTTCTCTGGCTTTGCCTCCACTGGCTCTGTGAAACCTCAGATTCTCTTGACACACATAGAAGTGTTGTGGCCAAGGGCTGCTGTCGCAGCTGCTCTTGGTAGGGAAAGGCCTACCTGTGCCTTTGACATCATGTCTTCCCAGGTGCCTCTAGCCCATGTGTGATGCTGGGTGTCTTAGTCTGCTGGGGCTTAAACAGCAGACATTTATTATATCAGAGAGCTGGGGGCTAGAAGTTCAAGATCAAGGTGCTGGCCAACTAGGTTTCTGGTGAGGCTTCTTTTCCTGGTTTGCTGACAGCCACCCTCTCACCATGTCCTCACCTGGCCTCTCCTCCATTTCTGTGAGCACCCTGGTGCCTCTTCTTATGTGGACACTCATCCTATCCCATCAAAGCTCACCCCATGACCTCGTTTATCCTTAATTACTTTCTCTGAGGCCCTATTGCCAAATACAGCCACACTGGGGGTTAGGACTTCAACATATGAATTTGGGGCACAGTCCATAAACCAGAGGGCAGGGGTGGCTACTCTCTTTGATGCTGTTACTGTCCCTCTGCTGCCTAGTTTTTTCGGTGATGCACATCCTGTATTTTTGGTGTTCCCAGAAAAATAAACAGCTCTTTTAGGTTCTATTCTTTATTTGTTCAGATGAGCAGGAAAGCAATCATCAAGATAATGATTTTTCTTTCCGGAATGAAAAATACTGTCCTTCCATTAGCTGAATCAACATGGGCCGGGCTGTGACAGCATTGCTGGTTACCTCCCGACATCCTCTGCTTCCTCTGGGTTGAAGGAACCTCCAGTTTCAGTTGGGCCCACCCTGCCCTGAAGAAAGGCTACGTTTCTCATTCTCCCTTGCCAAGTAAAAGTGCTATCTCTCACTGCAGGTCCTGGCCAAAAGGTCAACTACAAAATACACCCCAGCAAAACAAAAGTGGACCAGGAAGGAAGGACTGAGATGCAAGAAAAAAGATGGTGAGCACAGATGGGGGTAAAACATACTTGTAAAATTAAATTCAAAATGAGCTATAGAAATAACTATTGTTTTAATGTCCATAAATGTGGATTTAAAACTAGACAAGGAGCTTCAAGATGGTGGTAGAGTAAGACGTGGAGATTGCCTTCCTCCCCACAGATACATCAGAAATACATCTACACATGGAACAACTCTTACAGAACACCTACTGAACGTGGGCAGAAGAGCTCAGACCTCCCAAAAGGCAAGAAACTCCCCACGTACCTGGGTAGGGCAAAAGAAAAAAGAAAAAACAGAGACAAAAGGATAGGGACGGGACCTGCACCAGTGGGAGGGAGCTGTGAAGGAGGAAAGGTTTCCACACACTAGGAGCCCCTTCACAGGTGGAGACTGCAGGTGGCGGAGCGGGGAGCTTCGGAGCCACGGAGGAGAGCACAGCAACAGGGGTGCAGAGGGAAAAGTGTGGAGATTCCTGCACAGAGGATCGGTGCCAACTGGCATTCACCAGCCCGAGAGGCTTGTCTGCTCACCCGCCGGAGCAGGCGGGGCTGGGAGCTGAGGCTCGGGCTTCTGTCGGAGCGCAGGGAGAGGACTGGGGTTGGCGACGTGAACACAGCCTGAAGGGGGCTAGTGCACCACGGCTGGCCGGGAGGGAGTCCGGGGAAAAGTCTGGAGCTGCCGAAGAGGCAAGAGACTTTTTCTTCCCTCTTTGTTTCCTGGTGCGCGAGGAAAGGGGATTAAGAGCGCCGCTTAAAGGAGCTCCAGAGACAGGCGCGAGCCGCGGCTAACAGTGCGGACCACAGAGACAGGCATGAGACGCTAAGGCTGCTGCTGCCGCCACCAAGAAGCCTGTGTGCGAGCACAGGTCACTCTCCACAACTCTCCTCCCGGGAGCCTGTGCAGCCCGCCACCGCCAGGGTCCCGGGATCCAGGGACAACTTCCCCGGGAGAACACACGGCGCACCTCAGGCTGGTGCAATGTCCCGCCAGCCTCTACCGCCGCAGGCCTGCCCCACACTCTGTGCCTCTCCCTCCCCCTGGCCTGAGTGAGCCAGAGCCCCCGAATCAGCGGCTCCTTTAACCCCGTCCTGTCTGAGCAAAGAATAGATGCCCTCAGGCGACCTACACGCAGAGGCAGGGCCAAATCCAAAGCTGAACCCCAGGAGCTGTGTGAACAAAGAGAAAGGGAAATCTCTCCCAGCAGCCTCAGGAGCAGCGGATTAAAGCTCCACAATCAACTTGATGTACCTGCATCTGTGGAATACCTGAATAGACAACGAATCAGCCCAAATTGAGGTGGTGACTCTGGGAGCAACCATATATATATTTTTTTCCTTTTTCTTTTTGTGAGTGTGTACATGTATGCTTCTGTGTGTGATTTTGTCTGTATACCTTTGCTTTTACCAGTTGTCCTAGGGTTCTGTCTGTCCGATATTTTGTTTTTAGTATAGTTTTTAGCACTTGTTATCATTGGTGGATTTGTTTTTTTTGTTTGGTTGCTCTCTTCTTTCTTTCTTTTTTTTTATTACTTAAAAATTTTTTTAATAATTATTTTTTAGTTTAATAAAGTTATTTTATTTTACTTTATTTTATCTTCTTCTTTCTTTCTTTTTTATCCCTTTTATTCTGAGCCATGTGGATGAAAGGCTCTTGATGCTCCAGCCAGGTGTCAGTGCTGTGCCTCTGAGGTGGGAGAGCCAAGTTCAGGACACTGGTCCACAAGAGACCTTCCAGCTCCATGTAATATAAAACAGTGAAAATCTCCCAGAGATCTCCATCTCAACACCAACACCCAGCTTCACTCAACGACGAGCAAGCTACAGTGCAGGACACCCTATGCCAAACAACTAGCAAGACTGGAGGACAACCCCACCCATTAGCAGAGAGGCTGCCTAAAATCATAATAAGTCCACAGACACCCCAAAACACACCACCAGACATGGACCTGCCCACCAGAAAGACAAGATCCAGCCTCATCCACCAGAACACAGGCACTAGTCCCCTCCACCAGGAAGCCTACACAACCCACTGAACCAACCTTAGCCACTGGGAACAGACACCAAAAACAACAGGAAATACAAACCTGCAGCCTGTGGAAAGGAGACCCCAAACACAGTAAGTTAAGCAAAATGAGAAGACAGAGAAACACACAGCAGATGAAGGAGCAAGGCAAAACCCCACCTAACAAATGAAGAGGAAATGAGCAGTGTACCTGAGAAAGAATTCAGAGTAATGATAGTAAAGATGATCCAAATCTTGGAAATAGAATGGAGAAAACACAAGAAACGTTTAACAAGGACCTAGAAGAACTAAAGAGCAAACAAACAGTGATGAATAACACAATAAATGAAATTAAAAATTCTCTAGAAGGGATCAATAGCGGAATAACTGAGGCAGAAGAACGGATAAGTGAACTGGAAGATAAAATAGTGGAAATAACTACTGCAGAGCATAATACAGAAAAAAGAAAGAAAAGAACTGAGGACAGTCTCAGAGACCTCTGGGACAACATTAAATGCACAAACATTCGAATCATAGGGGTCCCAGAAGAACAATAGAAAAAGAAAGGGACTGAGAAAATATTTGAAGAGATTATAGTTGAAAACTTCCCTAATATGGGAAAGGAAAGAGTTAATCAAGTCCAGGAAGCACACAGAGTCCCACACAGGATAAATCCAAGAAGAAACACACCAAGACACATATTAATCAAACTATCGAAAATTAAATACAAAGAAAAAAATATTAAAGCAGCAAGGGAAAAACAACAAATAACACACAAGAGAATCCCCATAAGGTTAACAGCTGATCTTTCAGCAGAAACTCTGCAAGCCAGAAGGGAGTCACAGGACATATTTAAAGTGATGAAGGGGAAAAAACTACAACCAAGATTACTCTACCCAGCAAGGATCTCATTCAGATTTGACGGAGAAATTAAAACTTTTACAGACAAGCAAAAGCTCAGAGAATTCTGCACCACCAAACCAGATTTACAGCAAATGCTAAAGCAACTTCTCTAGACAGGAAACACAAGCGAAGGAAAAGACCTACAACAACAAACACAGAACAATCAAGAAAATGGTAATAGGAATGTACATACCAATAATTATCTTAAACATAAATGGATTAAATGCTCCAACCAAAAGACATAGACTGGCTGAATGGATACAAAAACAAGACTCATATATATGCTGTCTACAAGAGACCCACTTCAGACCTAGGAACACATACAGACTGAAAGTGAGGGGATGGAAAAAGATATTCCATGCAAATGGAAATCAAAAGAAAGCTGGAGTAACAATTCTCATATCAGACAAAATAGACTTTAAAACAAAAACTATTACAAGAGACAAAGAGGGACACTACATAAGGATCAAGGGATCAATCCAAGAAGAAGGTATAACAATTGTAAATATTTATGCACCCAACAAAGGAGCACCTCAATACATAAGGCAAATGCTAACAGTTATAAAAGGAGAAATCGACAGTAACACAAACATACTAAGGGACTTTAACAGCCCATTTTCACCAATGGACGGATCATCCAAAATGAAAATAAATAAGGAAACATAAGCTTTAAATGATACATTAAACAAGATGGACTTAATTGATATTTATAGGACATTCCATCCAAAAACAACAGAATACATATTCTGCTCAAGTGCTCATGGAACATTCTCCAGGATAGATCATATCTTGGGCCACAAATCAAGCCTTGGTAAATTTAAGAAAACTGAAATTGTACCAAATATCCTTTCCAACTACAACACTACGAGACTAGATATCAATTACAGGAAAAAATCTGTAAAAAATACAAACACATGGAGGCTAAACAATACACTACTTAATAACCAAGAGATCACTGAAGAAATCAAAGAGGAAATCAAAAAATACCTAGAAACAAATGACATTTAAAACATGACGACCCACAACCTATGGGATGCAGCAAAAAGCAGTTCTAAGAGGGAAGTTTATAGCAATACAATCCTACCTTAAGAAACAAGAAACACCTCAAATAAACAATCTAACCTTACACCTAAAGCAATTAGAGAAAGAAGAACAAAAAAACCTCAAAGTTAGCAGAAGGAAAGAAATCATAAAGATCAGATCAGAAATAAATGAAAAACAAATGAAGGAAATGATAGCAAAGATCAATAAAACTAAAAGCTGGTTCTTTGAGAAGATAAATAAAATGGATAAACCATTAGCCAGACTCATCAAGAAAAAAGGGAGAAGACTCAAATCAACAGAAGCAGAAATGAAAATCGAGAAGTAACAACTGACACTGCAGAAATACAAATGATCGTGAGAGATTACTACAAGCAACTATATGCCAATAAAATGGACAACCTGGAAGAAAAAGACAAATTCTAAGAAAAGCACAACCTTCTGAGACTGAAACAGGAAGAAACAGAAAATATAAACAGACTAATCACAAGCACTGAAATTGAAACTGTGATTAAAAATCTTCCAACAGGGCTTTCCAAGTGACGCAGTGGTTGAGAGTCTGCCTGCCGATGCAGGGGACACGGGTTTGTGCTCCGGTCTGGGAAGATCCCACGTGCCTTGGAGTGGCTAGGCCCATGAGCCATGGTCACTGAGCCTGCACGTCCAGAGCCTGTGTCCCACAACGGGAGAGGCCACAACAGTGAGAGGCCCGTGTACCACAAAAAAAAAAAAAAAAAAAAAAATCTTCCAACAAACAAAAGCCGAGGACCAAAGGGCTTCACAGGCAAATTCTATCAAATATTTAGAGAAGAGCTAAAACCTATCCTTCTCAAACTCTTCCAAAATATAGCAGAGAGAGGAACACTCCCAAACCCATTCTACGAGGCCACCATCACCCTGATACCAAAACGAGACAAAGATGTCACAAAGAAAGAAAACTACAGGCCAATATCACTGATGAACATAGATGCAAAAATCCTCAACAAAATACTAGCAAACAGAATCCAACAGCACGTTAAAAGGATCATACACCATGATCAATTGGGGTTTTTCCCAGAAATGCAAGGATTCTTCAATATACGCAAATTAATCACCATGATTAACCACATTAACGAACTGAAGGAGAAAAACCATATGATTATCTCAGTTGATGCAGAGAAAGCTTTCGACAAAATTCAGCACCCATCTATGATAAAAACCCTCCAGAAATTAGGCATAGAAGGAACTTTCCTCAACATAATAAAGACCATATATGACAAACCCACAGCCAACATCGTCCTCAGTGGTGAAAAACTCAAACCATTTTCCACTAAGATCAGGAACAAGACAAGGTTGACCACTCTTACCACTATTATTCAACATAGTTTTGGAAGTTATAGTCACAGCAATCAGAGAAGAAAAAGAAATAAAGGAAATACAAATCAGAAAAGAAGAAGTAAAGCTGTCACTGTTTGCAGATGACATGATACTCTACATAGAGAATCCTAAAGATGCTACCAGAAAACTACTAGAGCTAATCAATGAATCTGGTAGAGTAGCAGGATACATAATTAATGCACAGAAATCTCTTGCATACCTATACACTAATGATGAAAAATCTGAAAGTGAAATTAAGGAAACACTCCCATTTACCATTGCAACAAAAAGAATAAAATACCTAGGAATAAACCTACCTAAGGAGACAAAAGACCTGTATGCAGAAAATTATAAGACACTGATGAAAGAAATTAAAGATGATACAAACAGATGGAGAGATATACCATGTTCTTGGATTGGAAGAATCAACATTGTGAAAATGACTCTACTAACCAAAGCAATCAACAGATTCAATGCAATCTCTATCAAACTACCACTGGCATTTTTCACAGACCTAGAACAAAAAATTTCACACTTTATATGGAAACACAAAACACCCCGAATAGCCAAAGCAATCTTGGGAAAGAAAAATGGAGCTGGAGGAATCAGGTTCCTTGACTTCAGACTATTCTGCAAAGCTACAGTAATCAAGACAGTATGGTACTGGCACAAAAACAGAAATATAGATCAGTGGAACAGGATAGAAAGCCCAGAGATAAACCCACACACATATGGTCACCTTATCTTTGATAAAGGAGGCAGGAATGTACAGTGGAGAAAGGACAGCCTCTTTAATAAGTGGTGCTTTGAAAACTGAACAGCTATACGTAAAAGAATTAAATTAGAACACTCCCTAACACCATACATAAAAATAAACTAAAAATGGATTAAAGACCTAAATGTAAGGCCAGACACTATAAAACTCTTAGTGGAAAACATAGGCAGAACACTCTATGACATAAATCACAGCAAGAATCCTTTTCGACCCACCTCCTAGAGAAATGGAAATAAAAACAAAACTAAACAAGTGGGACCTAATGAAACTTAAAAGCTTTTGCACAGCAAAGGAAAACATAAACAAGATGAAAAGCAACCCTCAGAATGGGAGAAAGTATTTGCAAATGAAGCAACTGACAAAGGATTATTCTCCAAAATTTACAAGCAGCTCATGCAGCTCAATATCGAAAAAACGAAAAACCCAATCCAAAAATGGGCAGAAGACCTACATAGACATTTCTCCAAAGAAGATATACAGACTGCAAGCAAACACATGAAAGGATGCTCAACATCACTAATCATTAGAGAAATGCAAATCAAAACTACAATGAGATATCATCTCACACCAGTCAGAATGGCCATCATCAAAAAATCTACAAACAATAAATGCTGGAGAGGGTGTGGAGAAAAGGGAACCCTCTTACACTGTTGGTGGGAATGTAAATTGATACAGCCACTATGGAGGTTCCTTAGAAAGCTAAAATAGAACTACCATATGACCCAGCAATCCCACTACTGGGCATATACCCTGAGAAAACCATAATTCAAAAAGAGTCATGTACCAAAATGTTCATTGCAGCTCTATTTACAATAGCCAGTATATGGAACCAACCTAAGTGTCCATCAAGAGATGAATGGATAAAGAAGATGTGTCACATATATACAATGGAATATTACTCAGCCATAAAAAGAAACGAATTTGAGTTATTTGTAGTGAGGTGGATGAACCTAGAGTCTGTCATACAGAGTGAAGTAAGTCAGAAAGAGAAAAACAAATACCATATGTTAACACATATATATGGAATCTAAAAAAAAAAAAAAATGGTCATGAAGAACCTAGGGTCAAGATGGGAATAAAGACACATACCTACTAGAGAATGGACTTGAGGATACAGGGAGGGGGAAGGGTAAGCTGGGACAAAGTGAGAGAGTGGCATGGACATATATACACTACCAAATGTAAAATAGATAGCTAGTGGGAAGCAGCCGCATAGCACAGGGAGATCAGCTCGGTGCTTTGTGACCACCTAGAGGAGTGGGATAGGGAGGGTGGGAGGGAGGGAGACGCAAGAGGGAAGAGATATGGAGACATATGTATATATATAATTGATTCACTTTGTTATAAAGCAGAAACTAACTCATCATTGTAAAGCAATTATACTCCAATAAAGATGTTTAAAATATAAAAATAAAAAAATAAAACTAGTCAAAAATGGTAAAAGTATCTTCATGTCATTAAGGGGTGGGCTAGAGCTTTTGAGATGAAAAAATCTTTATATTCTGCTAGAATTATAATCAAGTTTGTGCAGTAATAATTTAAGAATAATAACCAAAGAACAGAAAATAATTTGTAATTTCCTAAGCAATGGAATTAAGTGCTGGTGAAGAAAACTTAATAAAGAAATCAATTCCACAAAAGGCAGGGGGAAAAAAGCAAAGGAAAAAAAGTGTGGTCACAGCAAATAAAATGGCAGTAATACATCAAAATATGTCACAGTAAGTATTAGGTTGAATGAGATGAGATTGCCAGTGTTTAGGTAAGAATGTTTGCATATTGGTAATTGCTTATGGTTTAGCTTCTTATAAGCAGGGTATATTTCCTCACTAAAAGGCAATAAATAAGGGGATGGGCTTTTAAAAAATCAACTACATGGATGATGTAAAGAGGCAGACTTTAGCAGCATGTGGGAGAAAGACTGAAAGCAACGTTGAATAAAAGACACAACAGTCAGTACTAACCAAAAAGAAGCTGATGTAGCTGGAGTTGTATCAGCAAAATAGAATTTAAGGCAAAAAGCATCATTAGGGATAAGAGAGATGCATTAAGGATAAAACAAACATTTTCCTAAGAGCATGCGACAACCACAAACCTGTATGTGTCTGAAAAATATCTGGCTTCACTTATATGAAAAAGACAAACTATAACGCTGATTCACTCAATCATCTATTTATGTATCTCAGAAAATTACAAAAGCAAGTTGACGTGCGCACAATCTTAGGGAATTTAACGTAACTCTATCAGCAATCAATAGAACAAACAGAAACAATTGTAATATTATCAAATATACAAGAAATATCATTTACACAATGGCTGAGTATACAATGTATATATATATACATACACATATGTAATCCCTGCACTTAAAAAATGGAGAATATACATTCTTTTCAAGTTCATATTAACACTGACAAAAATAGTGATGTATTAGGTCACAGAGAAAAGTCCTCAACAAATACCAAATAATTAAGAGCATTTAGGTTACAATGGAATAAAGTTCAATTAGAAACTAAAAAAAAAAAACTTACTGGGTAGAATATTGTCGATGCAACAGTAGTCCCCAAGGACACTAGCAGGCAGGCTCTCCCTGCGCTGATGCAATAGGAGGGTACACAGACCACATTAAGATGCTTGAACCCCACATTTCATTAAATCAACCTGCATCACGCAGAGGAAGCAAGTGGAGAAAGGGTTAGCTAATACACTTCGGAGCAGGTCCGAGCGGTGAGCTCCCTGCCCCCGGGGCTCCACGGTGCTCCTGTGTCCTGTCTCTCTCTCTGCCACATCAGCCTTCCCCGAGGGTGTGATCATGAGGGCTGGAGTTGAGGTCTGAGCAAGGGGTTCCCCCAAGAGAAGCTTCCCTGGGTCACTGGCCCATCCCTGATCCATTGGAGGGACACAGGGGCAAGGAAGACTGGCTCAGACATACCTCACTAGTAGTCTGCTGAGAAGCAGAGGTTTTCATCTGTGTTTCTTGGGCAGAGTATGGGGGCCACAGAGAGGACATAATGGGTGTTTCTGGTGGCTGGCTGGGTCTGGGGGAGACAGTCATCAAAGCCACCTCTGGAGGTGACATGCTCATGTCCTGTCCTCCATCCCTCTCCTGCTGCCAGCTAGGATCTTCTTTATTACATAATATTTTAAGGATTTATTCTATTTAACCATGACATGTCTTACAGGTGACTAACTTACTTTCTATATTTAATATATTTTATCAACTTTGCCTGTTTCACAAGCTACTTAATTACTTATTATCTACATTTAATCCTCTCTATAGTTTCACTATATCTCATAAACTAATAGTTTACTTAAGATCTATACTTAACTCTTCTTATGAGTTTCATAAGAAATTCTGTATGATCTCTGGGGCACCTGAATTACTTCCTTGTTTAAAGCACTCAAAGGTTATAGCATGAGTACAGACTCATGGGACAGAATTACTGCTCAGAGAAACACACACACACACACATACACACACACAGACTCAATATACTACAGGGGGAAAAAAGTGCCATTGGACAGTTTAGATGGTTAATCTGCATCATTAAACACCATCATTTTTTTACTCCTAAGTAGGTAATTGATGATCATTTAATTATGGGAGAGACTACATCAAGCTCTGTTCTGTTAAGAGTTCAATATACACTTAAGATGCATCTCTCCTCCCTTGTATCCATTATTTGCATCACCATAAAAATCAGTCTTACAATCAAACTCAGAACTATTATGTCAGCTTCTTCGTTCCTACCCCCTTTTCCTTCTTAGAAGCCTGGTGGCCTCTTTGACATATGACAACAACGTTAGGCAGGCACGTCTCCCTATTCTGCCAGAGTATAAGCCCTGTCTAACCCTGAAATGCAAATAGAAGAAACCTCACCGGAAATGTCTCTGCAGGAAGGAGAGAGGGCTCCCTTACCTGTCGACACAGGGGAGGGGCGTCCTTACCAACGTGATGCTCTTTCGAGAAGGGGCAAGCATTTCTAAAATGTGAAAATATAACCTCAAAGTGCACTTTCCATTTTGTCCTTTGACCTAAGCTAGAAAATGGGTAAGAGTGCCTTTCTTATTTGGAGGGCAGAGGTGAAGTGGGGGGAAGGGAGTTGGGCAAAAAGCCTAGTTACCACTTCCAACTTTGAGATATGAGAGATGTTCTTCTTAACGGGTTAGAAGGACAGAATCTGTTTAAATCAAGAACTCAGGGGCTTCCCTGGTGGCGTAGTGGTTGAGAGTCCGCCTGTCGATGCAGGGGACATGGGTTCGTGTCCCGGTCCGGGAAGATCCCACGTGCCCTGGAGCGGCTGGGCCCGTGAGCCATGGCCGCTGAGCCTGCGCGTCCGGAGCCTGTGCTCCGCAATGGGAGAGGCCGCAACAGTGAGAGTCCCGCGTACCGCAAAAAAAAAAAAAAAAGAACTCAAACCATGCATTGGAGGGAAATTGCATTTTCATAGGCCTTGTCCCCTGAAGCACATGTTAATCTTTTTATATGTGGAGCATTGGGATTTTCAATAATTAAAAGAAAGCTCAGAGCCACACATTTCCTTGAGGAGCCCAGAGAGATTTCGGCTCCAGGTTCTGTCTAAGGGGTGTGGCACTCAGTAACACTTCCAATACACTGGTTTAAACTGGGCATTTTGGATTTGTTTGGTGGTGACCACTGGCAACTTCAATGCACTAGGAATAAATAAATAAAGACAGATGGGAGGGGAGAGAGGTGAGCTGGTCTCAGGTACTCCCACCCCGGGGGCATGTGTTTCTCCAGGTTATTTACATGATCAGCCAGTGGTCCTGGCAGGTCAAGCGTCCAGCAGCATCTTGGCTCTGGTCTTGGTCAGCCCCTCCACTGCTGCCTCATTTCTCCGTTCCCGTCCGTGTCTTTCTCAGTGAGATGGAAATGGTTTTCCCTGGCCTCACACAGGATGACAGCCTTCCTCCCTGCCTTTGTCACTAAACAGGCTCTGTATCTTGCCTCCTTCCTTTTTTTCTCCACTTGGGTTTGTTTTTTCCTAACACTTCTAATAAATGAAATTTGTGAGGTCACAATTTCCCCAGGCAGGCTGGAATTTCCTCTCCCAGTTCCCAACACCACATTTGAAAGGGAGACTTTTCCCCCAGCTGCAATTCATGGAATGTTTGCCTTTGGCCTTGGCTTTCCTGGCTCACCTGACTGCCGCCTTTCAAAGCCTGCTAGTGTGAAAAGGCACAGACGGTAGCCACCCAGACACTCTCTGAGCAGTGTGTGAACAGAAATGCGCCGATGCATCACTGCAAAATGGCACCTCTAGTGGGCCGGCCTATCCCGAGGTGATTGCACCCATGGTAAGGAGCGGGGCTCCCCATTTGCAGCTGCACCCTGAGTCCACAATCACCCCTGGAGTGATCCTCAGATTCATATCGGGCTGAGCACTTATGCAGAAAGGATCAGGTAGGGGGCAAGCATGCTCCCTCCAAAGCTACAGCTGTCCAAGTTAATGACACCTCTTCTCCCAGGAAATCCGTAGGCAGGCCATCACGAGGCTCTGGTCAGAACTCACAGGCTGGGAGTGTCAGGCAAGGATGGTCACAGACCACCTCCTTGCGTCCTCCTGGCAGTTTAAACCTATTTTTCCCGGTGGACATAAGTGAGTCCCCTTCTTCACAGCAAAACCAGGCAGTTGGTCTTGTCTACCTGACGTCAAAGGCAAGTTAAGGCAAAGACGGACAAGAACGAGGATGGGAAACCCCCTTCAGAGCCCCAGCTCAAGAAACTTACTTACTTTTTGCGTTTTCTAGAGACATTCGAAAACATTCCTGAACCTTCAAAATCTTTCACCCTTTTGGAATAATTGAAGCTGAAACGTGACAGTCATTACGTTGCACTAATCCAGTTACACTGGTATGAATTGCTTCTCGGAGGAACTGGCAGCTGAGCTGCTGTATTTAATAACTTGAATACTGAAGTTTCCCCGGGTGAGGAGACAGTTTTGCCACCAACTGTGGAATTGTTTTTCTGCTCTCTCCTTTTTCCTGAGGTGGCCTGGCAGTGGTCCAGGCCCTCCTGAGGTCTCAGCCGACAGGAGGAGCCCCTGCTCTGTCTCTTCCAAGAAGAGTCAGCACACACGCTGAGTCTCGAGGTGACACAACGGGCATGAAGGACTAGCCCTGTGTTGTTCCCAAGCGGTGATGGCTCAATTTCTCACAATCTATAGGAATAAAATATGCACGGCTGTTACACCTGGAGAGTAGGACCAAGCATCTTTAGGACTTGGTCCACAAATAGAACAGTATCATCAGGAAAAGCTCTGAACCCAGGGCACCCGGGGGACATGGTGCAGGAAGACGGCAGTGGCCGGGCCTTGCAAGGCTCTGGGAGCAGGGTCTCCCAGGAATGAAAGCACTCGGGGCCCAGCAGGGTGGCTGTGCTCTCTTCTTGCAGACTCTAAGTTCTTCCTGCGAATCAGATTTAATCCGTATCCGTCTATTTGCCTGGTCATGAAGGTTTGAAGCCGTAGAGCTGTCAGGAGGAAAAGGGTTAGGACAGCTGCTTTCCAGGTATGGGCAATGGACCTCTGGGAGTCTTGAGATCCAAAGTGCTTTGCCAAAATCATATCAAAATGATTGTCTCCATATACTGTGGAGATGCTATTTGCCTTTGTCACTGAGCTGACTTTTATACTGAAGATGCAGAAGCAATGGAGGTTGTATTAGTCGGCTTCTCTAGAGAAACAGAACCAACAGGATGTGTGTGTGTGGGTGTGGGTGGGTGTGTACAAAGAGAGGGAGAAAGAGACAGAGAGAAACTGTGTTCTTAGGTGGGATAATACATACCTATATAAGGTAAATATAGATTAGGTATATGGATAGATAGATAGAGAGGTAGATAGACAGAGATAATACACACACAAGAGAGACTGGATTTTAAGGAACTGGCTCGGGTAACCGTAGGGGCTCGCGTGTTCACAATCAGTAGGACAGGCTGGCAGACTGGAGACCCAGGGAGGAGCTTGCGCTGCGGCCTGAGTCCACAGGCAGCCTGGAGGCAGAATTCTCTAGTCCTCAGGGGACCTCAGTCTCTCTCCTAAGGCTGTCAACTGATTCGACGGGACCCACCTGTATCACTGAGGGCAACCTACCTCACGCAAGGTCTACCGATTGTATGTTCAATAAATCTAGAAATTCCTTCCCAGATATGTCTACACTGGTGTTTGATGAAACATCTGGGGACCCCAGCCCGGCCAGGTTGACACATAAAACTAACCAGCCCAGTGGATAAAACTGCTGGTGCCTTAGCACGGATGAGGCCAGGACAGCAAAGTATACTAGCAGCCATTGGATTCTTCACTGCTGTGCGCTAGTGATAAAACAAACCACAAAAAAGGAAAGACAGGTTCACTTAAGAATAGCCTTGATGAAATCATAAAAATTAGTTAACGTTATTACTTCTCAACCCTTGAGTTCATGTCTCTTCACGTTCCGTGTGACAAGCTGGGAAGAACGTAGAAAGCATTTTCACTGCATGCTAAGGTACAGTATTTGTTGCCAAGAAAAACGCTTGTGTGATTGTTTGAGCTTCGAACTAAACTAGCCACATTTGGGTTTTCATGGGATACCACTTTTACCTGCAGTAATAACTGACAGGCAAACTATGATTACTTAGACCTGAGTATTTGGCAAACCTGGCCATGAAAGTAAACATATCGGGCCTCTCACTTCAAAGAAAAAAATGGACAGTATTTGTTGTCAATGATAAAATTTGATCTTTTGAGTAAAAATTAGATTTTAAAAAGTTGAGCTTGATATTTTCCCAACCCTTAAAGACGCTCCTCATGTTATATCAAGAATTGTGATTTTTTTGGGTATCGTATAATGCATAATTTGGTGAACCAGTAGTTCCCAATGACCAATGCAAGATGTTACAAAAAGGCACATGTGGACAAAAGTCCCATTCCAAGTGACAGGAGCCCAGTGGATTTTAATGTTGCAAAGTATGAAAAGGCCACAGCTTCTGATCTCACAGCCCCGTAGGGAAGGGACATCACTCCTGGGGAATGGGATTTCCAGGACAGCGCTCCAGAGTGAAGGGTCCCTGACAAGGAGAAGGCAAACTGGGGGCAAGAATGTGCTTGTTGTAAGGATTGTTGTAAGAACCAGAAAACTAACTAGACCTAGTCTGAGCTGGGGAGGACATTTTCTGAGATGGTGCTGGGTTATACTTTTACCAAATCTCGGTAAGGGCAAGAGAGCATCTGGGTCTCCAGGGGAACTAGAAATGCAGCTGAGACTCCTGTTTATCTGTCTTCTCCGCACCTCTTTGCCTACAGCATCATCTTTTTACTCATCCCCCTTTCCTGCTGGCTTTCTCCACGTGGTGCCCAGATGGCTGCAGACAGCCCATCAGTTGTCATGCTAGAGAATACTCCCATGGTTCCAATTTGAAAAATTCTAGAGAAAAATTCAGTTTGTCCTGTTTGTGTCTGATGCCAATCCCTGGATCATTTAAAGACAAAGGTGTGGGACAGATAGGATCGTGGGGCACAGACAGGGCCCCTGGTGTCACACCTGTGTCTAAGCATCCTTTCCAGAGAACAGAGAATCACAGAGAACTGGGCAGCATCTATGTGCTGTGGATACAGAACAGGAGGGAGTCTCTGAGCCTCAGGGAGCTGGTCCTCCTCATAAGACAGATTTGGTTTCATGTTGCTCTCTGTGACAGTTCCTCTGTGTTAATTCTTGCTGTCGAGTTTTTACACATTGTAAAAAACAAACCAGACCAGAAAGCTTATTAGCATTTTTTTTATGGCTACATTTTTTGTTTGTTTGTTTTTGTTTTTGCGGTACGTGGGCCTCTCACTGCTGTGGCTTCTCCCGTTGCGGAGCACAGGCTCCGGATGCGCAGGCTCAGCGGCCATGGCTCACGGGCCCAGCCACTCCGCGGCATGTGGGATCTTCCAGGACCGGGGCACGAACCCACGTCCCCTGCCTCGGCAGGCGGACTCCCAACAACTGCGCCACCAGGGAAGCCCTATGGTTACATTTTTTTTTTCAAGTTTATTGAAGTCTAGTTGATTTACAACGTTGTGTTAGTTTCTGGTATAAAGCAAAGTGACTCAGTTATACATATACATATTCTTTTCATACTCTTTTCATTATGGTTTCTCACAGGATATTGAATTTTAAGGTTTCCTATGATGTGCGAGGAGTGCTTTGGCCCCCTGATGACAAACCTCTACCTGCAGAGCTATTGTAAGGGGATGGCAAAGCCACAGGTGCCACAAGGTTTGTCTGAGGACCACGTGTTTGACACTGTTTTCATTGCTATTTTTCAGATATACACAGATGCTTGCTGCAACTCCTAAACTAACGGTAACTTGAATGTAGGTATTAGCACTTCCAAAGAGAGTGTTTCTCCAAACGGGAGCGGGAGTGAGGACTGCAACTCAAAAGGAAGAGGGTTTCAGAGATGTCCAAACATTGCCTGGGAGGGGGATGGCTTCTGGAAGCCTGATGCACCAACAGAGAGAAGGGGGCTTCCCCATTTCAGGTGAGTAGGGGGTGGGGTCCCACCTGCTGGATGCTTGGCCCAGCTTGATCCCTCAGAGCTTCCAGCCCTCCTTGGTCTGTGTATGGTTTGGGGTCCTCAAGGAAGTTGTGCTAAGCAGAACTAGGCCTGGAGAGATTTATAGAAGCTGCCTGTGGAGAATAAACGGGAGAGGGCCTTTTGGACACGATGCAGGTCTGACACCTGGGCAAGGAAAGCAGGAGGAGGGAGGGCCAGGTGAGAGAGTCTCAGATTGAGATGCGGCTCTGGGAAAGCCTTGGCCAGGCTGACAGGGAGCCCCAAACAGAGATGGCCTTAGGGGAGCCTAGTGTTGGGCAGAAATGGCCTGGCTCTTGTACCTACACCCCCTGCCCCAGAGCTGCCTGGAGAGAGTGTGGCCTCAGGGTCAAGGCTACAGCAGATCTTGAAGATGTGGCAGCCGGGCACTGCCCGCCAAGCACATTCCTCACTGCAGGCCTCCTGTCCACTCACATAGGGATGGAGACCCCCGGGAAGGTGGAAGTGCCGCTCTTATTCGCCCTAAACCGTTATCGTGTGCCTGGCCCTGGCTGTGCACAGACCTCCGCCCAGCTTCTCCCAGGAACTCTGGACCAGATGAGAGCAGGGGCCACGGGCAGAAAGAGGAAATGGCAGATGGAGAAGCAGAGACATGGGAGAGGTCGTCAGGCAGGCAAAGGCAGCATCGTGACAAGATTTTCAAACACTCACCGTTACCTGGAAAGGACCCACAGACCATAACTGAAACACCGAGTGACCGAGGGAGAGCGCATCCTTGGACAGGAATCGGTAGCCCACGACACATGGGGGAAGGGACAGTAAGCCCCAGGTGGGCAGAACTGGAGTGACCAAAAGTCCCTGCCAGATGATTCACTACATGTGGTCAGTGGCCTTTCTCAATGGGCATTGGATAAATTCATATTGTTTGCATGGAGAAGCAATTGTTCTGAAGCTGGCTGTGGCCGGCGGGGCTGTCAGGTTGATGCCTTGTTTCCTCCTGCAGTTGTGCAGCACACAACCTGGAACACAGTGCCCTGCTGCTGTGGGCCATGGGCAGCTTGGGCCTGAGCTGAAAGTCACTGCCATAGCCATGGCGGCAGCTCTTAGGTCAGAGGGTGAGGATTCACACCCAGAGTCACAGAAGCAGCTTCATCTTTCCAGAAAAGGGGAGGTAGCTCTAGACAGGTGGCCCTACCACACTTATGTATCTGGGGCCTTTCCTCTGCTATTGGCTCTTAGCCCCTGGGCGCTCACACCTGCGTTCAGGTCCTGGTTGTTACCTTGGTTAGGCTGGACGCCACCTAGACCTTCCCTCCTAAAATCTGACCTTCTTCTATCTGGCTCTACCCTGGTTCATGGGCCACCTGAAACCCCCTCACCTGTGGGCATCTTTGTTTAGTACTTCTCACAGGTTTGTCTCTCATTTGCTACAGACGATGAATCCGGGGAGATATATATTTATTTATTTATATATTATAAATAATTATATAATATATATATTTATACAGTATAATTATGCATATAATTATATTACATATAATTAATATATAAAATCACATTATATTATAATTATAGTATTATATATAATTGCCATATAATTGTATATAATTTTTAATTAATTTAATTTAATATATAATTATTCATAATTATATAATATATCTCAGCATGTATATATATTATATATAATTATTTATATTCTATATTATAAATAATTATATATTATATATACTATATTTACATATTATAAGTAAAAATATATAATTTACGTAAAGATGTGTATTTATTTACCTCAAATCAATTTTATTTATTCATTTATTCTTTGTTTAAATTTATTTAGCTCAAATGTTTCCATTTTTGCATTCAAAATATAGTTTCATTTTAAAACATGTTCACCATATTCTGGGAATGTTTTCCTGATGCTCCATCGCATTTCCTGTGGTGGCTATACGGTTTGATTCTGGAATGGTTCTACGATTGAAATGTTCATGGTGAAGCTTAATTACCTAATTATGATGCACGATCTGTACCGCGTGGTAGGAGTGAGCTATTTATTAGTTCGACTTTTGATATCCTAAGCGTTTCTCATGGTCCCATCACGAGGGCTGTTTCCTGGAAGGGGCTACTGGTTGGATGCCTCTCCACTGAGGCTCTGTTAACAGCCAATAAATGGGACCTGGAAACATTTAGGAATGATTTTCATCCTCGAGATGCTGACAGCCTGGTTGTCACAAGGAATTCTTACCAAGAATAGACACTAAGTAGGTGCCAAATCAGAGGCACGACGTTAACTTCCTCGTAGGAGAGCGTGAGAGCCAGAGGTCCGCGGCGGCATCCCACTTACCTGTGGCTGCCTTTTCGCAATAGAAACCGCGCTAATAATATTTAATTACTGTGATGCTGTCTGACGGAGTGCTGGGGGGCGAGCACTCCGCAGAGGAGGAGGGCGTGAGAAAGTGACAAGGAGCCACGTGGGACCTCGGGTGGGAACGATGTGGAAAAGTACCGGTCGCCCTGACGACCAGCTCAGGCACACTTGGTTAAAATGAAAGGGTCATTGAAGTGGGAGAGGGGTGAGGATGAGTCTGGGAATTAGGACAGACCCCTCAAAACTGCTTATTCCAAGATGAACAGTCAGATCCCCTCCTCTGTAGCGTGCTGGGCTTAGCAAGGAGGCGGGCCAGCCCACCCAAATCCCATGACCCTTTAGCGCCTCTGCCATAATTTTATTTAAGGAGTTTCAATCCAACGCGCCCGTTGCTCCATTAATTAGAAGTGACAGTGACCCAGGGCTTCAGCCACATGTGAGGGGTGGTGCCTAATGGGAAAAGTCCAGGGGCTGTAATGCTGAGCCCACAGCCGGGCATGAGCTTCCGTTTCATAAGAATCTCCTAAAGTCTGTGTCTTAGTTCATTTGGGCTGCTGTAATAAAATACCGCAGACTGGGTGGCTTATACACAACAGACATTTATCGCTCACGGTTCTGGAGGCTCGAAGACTGAGGACAGGGTTTCAGCAGGGTTGGGAGGGCCCTCTTCTGGGTCCTAGATTTCTCACTGTGTCCTCACATAGTGGAGAGGACAAGGGAGCTCTCGGGGCCCCTTTTACAAGAGCACTGCTCCCATTCGTGAGGACTCCACCCTCAGGACCTGATCACCTCCCAAAGGTCCCACTCCTAAGACCATCACGTTGGGTGCTAGGATTTCAACGGGTGGATTGTGTTGGGACACAGACATTCAGGCTACCGCAGATCTGAGTTTACTATTATTGCCAAAGGCTCATGTTCTTTTCCTGCCGAATGTTAAAACCATTTCCTTTTCTTAATCCTTACACCCACTTCCTCTTACTTTCATCTCTGGCCACATCAGAGTGATAAGTGGTGGCTGGAAAGGCCATTTCATTTGGTAAGACAGTTGAATGGGTATCACTTCCTGCGGTACCTTGCTTCATGACAGTTCAATGAGGGAATAAAAATAACTTGTAGCAATAGCAAGAATAGCTTGTTAGAAACTCAGGTGTGGGCCTTGCTACTCTGATCTAGCCCTGTTGGGGGGAACAAGAAGTCCCCAAATGCTCTTTGAGCTAGCTACTCTTGGCTGGTCTCTCCCAGGGGTATTCCCTGCCGGGCCCGGAGTCTGGCCTCAGTGGGTGCATCCCTCCAGGGTCCTTACCTTCTGGCTTCTGATGAAGTCACCCGTGGGAGGAAGGGGTAGAAGACCCACGGGCGGGAGGGAAAGAGAGGTTTGGATATGGCTTCTCACGATGGTCCCGGGGCACATGGCATCCTTCTTGTCTGCCTGCATCTCAGCAAATGGTCCTCTCATTGAGCTCTCTTCCCAAGAAGAAGTAGCCAAAGACATTTCCCCATCCAATCTTTTTCTAATTAATTTTTAGTGGAGTAGAGTTGATTTACAATGTTGCGTTGGTTTCTGCTGTACAGCAAAGCGACTCAGTTCTACACATACATATATCCACTCTTTTTTGATTCTATTCCCATATAGGTCATTACAGAGTATTGAGTAGAGTTTCCTGTGCTACACAGTAGGTTCTTATTAGTTATCCATTTTAAATCTAGTAGCGTGTGTATTTCTTGATGGGGGAGGGACTTCCAATAAAAAGAGCTAATCCCTTCTGCATACCCTGGATTAGGTGCTAAGCAGTAGGTGCATTAGTGTTACAAGCCTTACTTCCTTTCCTTCTCACAAGGAATCCCTTTTGGCTTCGGGACATTTACCAGAGGCGGAAGTGGAGGCATAAACCCAAGGTCTGAATCCACAGCCCGCATCCAACTATAACTCTGCTTCTCCCTCTAGAGTTCTTTCATTACCTGATTTTTCTTTGATTTTCTCAGTAAAATTTTCCTGTTCTTTTCTTTTTTGGGGATCCATTAATAACTAAATGGGCATCATTTGAAATCCTGAGTATGGTAAAGTACTTATCCCAATTCAGATAACTGAAACAAAAATACAATTTTTAGTCATTTACCTAATTTCACAATTTTATTAATATTTATTTGAATTAAATTGTCCAAATGACTCTGCTTCATTTTTCACAGCACAACTAGTAAACATGGGATATTGTAAACAAATATTGTGGTACTATTTCTACATTTCATGGAGCCAGGTGGTAAAAAACTGGTTACACAAAGTTAAAATGAAACAGATTCAAAATATTAAATGAAATATCTTCATGACACAGCATGTATATGGTCAAACTTGTAAGCAGACTTTTCCCATGTGTTTTGTTAGTGTAATTTATTTGTTACAGTAATTTTTTATGAATAAATTGGTCAATCATAATTGTTTTTAATTCTGGATTCTTATTTGAATTCATTAGTTATATTGAAATGATGGCTTAAATTTCCCTTTACACAAGTTGTTTTCACTGAACCTCAAACAGCATGTATCCAAAACCAACACAGTCACTAAATGGAAACCCTCTAACCCCTTCTCTAAATGTGTTCTTGCTTTCAAACCCATCTGAACTGAAAACTTATCACCAAAAATATGTCACAGCACAGCAAGAAGTGAGACACACTGTACTTAGGCTTTTAGCCCTTCCACTAAATAGAATTTATATAATAAACCTATTTCTCTCTGCTGTAACAACCTTTTTAAAAGTATTTTTTATTGTAGTAAAACAGACATAATAAAAAATAACATTTTAACCATTTGTAGGTGAACAGTTCAGTGACATTAAGGACATTCACCATCCATCCCCAGAGCTTTTTCATTCCTCCAACTGAAAGTACGTACCCCGTGTAACAATGTTTGTGAAGTTGATTCTTCACTCAGTTGGTGTCTCCTCTAACAGCCAGTGGTGTCATGAGAGCAGGTGAGGAGCACACTCAACCAACTTGTTGATAAAATATGAACACCAGCTCTTTAAAGTGCCAATAGAGAATCCATTGATCTCTGTAACGACCTGTCAATCAGCCCTCTGGACAGGGTTGTCCAACCAGCTACAAGTTTACAGTTTGGGCTCCAAGAAAGCATGGATGAAAACTCAAAGCTTCTGATATAAGGCATTTCCTGTATTTGTAGCATCAACCACTTAAAGCATTTTATTAATCATGTTTGTGCACCCAGAAGTCAGTTAGAATTACTGTAGATCCTTCCGATTCATTGTTTCTGACATTGGTGATAAACGGATGCTTCCTGAGGGAGGTTACCTGCCTTAGATGTCCCGCATCATAGAATTTCGGGAACAGAATGGACTATTGTTGAATGGAGCTTTACGAATTATGAAATTTGCCGACTACATGGTCTCACTGAATCCCCACAGAAGCCCTGAGAGGTAGTGATACTTTGCCCATTTCAAAGACTCAAAAACTGAGGGTGTGCATTCTCACTCATCTGCGGGGGTCATACCAAAATAGACATTTTAGGAGGCTGGGGGCTTAGAGGAGTGATGAGGACTCTGTATTACACTTCAGGTCAATCACGTTGCCTCCATCAGACTTGGTTTCTTTATGCTACTAATCGTTTTAATTAAGGATCTGTAAATTCACTTCTTGGATTAACGGTCTATGCTTTTAACCTGCCAGAATGAAAAAATCCATGTGTATTACATGGATCAATCTCTTTGCCATTTCTGAGTTAAGTGTGTTTAATTTGGTTTGTCTCTGAAAACTTAGGTTAGGTTTGAGACTTTTCAGAAGCAAAGTCTCACAATTCTTTAGTGGTTTGATTCACCCTCAGAGAGGGTTAGGCTCCACCCACCCAGAGCCCCTTCAACACAGCTGATACATCACCCCCACTTTTAGAGTAATTTTAGGTTCACAGCAAAACTGAATGAAAAGTACAGGGTTCCCTAACACCCCCTTTACTTATATAGACACAGCCTCCCTCACCATCAGCATCCCCCAGCATTGGGGTAGATTTGTTGCAATCGATGAACCTACACTGACTCATCACAATCACCCATAGTCCATAGTTTACATTGGCGTTCACTCTTGGTGTTGTATACTCCATGGGTTTTGGCAAATGTACAATGACAGGTATCCGCCATTATGGTATCATACAGAGTAGTTTCACTGCCCTAAAAATCCTCTGTGCTCCACCTGTCCATCTCTCCTTTCCCCCTAACCCCTGGCAACCGCTGATGTTTTTATTATAGCTTTTTTCTTTTCTAGAATGTCACATGGTTGGAATCACATAGTACACAGCCTCTTCAGAAGGGCTTCTTTCACCTAATAACATGCATTTAAATTTCCTCCAGGTCTTTTCGTGGTTTAATAGCTCATTTCTTTTAGCGCAAAATAATATTCCATGGTCTGGATGGACCACAATTTATTTAGCCATTCACCTGCTTAAGAACATCTTGGTTACTTCCAAGTCCTGGGGATTATGAATTAAGCTGCTGTAAACATTTGTGTGCAGGTTTTCGTGTAGACATAGCTTTCAGCTCTCTGAGTAAATACCAAGGAGCAGGTGATGCTTTTTTTTTTTTAACACCTAGCGACAAAAGATCAAGGGGCCACTGGTTTCTTCATTGGGCAGAGAGTTCCTTGAGAAGCAGAGCTTGTCAGCATCATTACCTTATCCCCAAGGCCATGCTACATGGCAGGTGTTACAAAATGAGGCCCTGCCATGCAGTCATGGTTGTATTTAGTGAGAGAGACAAAAGATGTTGCATGTGTGGAGCTGTGTTTAAGGACCTTGAATTATGGATAGGGAAACAAGGCATGGATTCCTTAGGGCACAAGGGCTGTCACCATGAGTGGTCAGACCAGAAGGGCTCTGACATTGTGATGGGAGCTCTGGTCTGGGCTGGAGTGAGCTGGAAAGGTGCTAGGAAGGTTTGGCATGCACCTGGGCTCTGGAGGATGGGAGAGACGGACCTTCATCGTGGATGATGGAGCTCACAGTGGAGGTGTGCATGGGCCCTGACCTCAGGATGGCATTAACCTGATGAGAGACTGTCAGTTCTTCTCCAGTAAAAAGCAAACGCTGTTTTCCTCTTTGGTATAAGAGAGAAGGAAACCATGGAGGCCAGGGTTGGATACCAAACACTGCCAGTGTGGCATTTTGCCAACCTGCTGCAAAGGGAGGTGTAAAGAGAGATGCCAGAGAGAGAGAACAGTGGCCGGAGTGGGGAAAGTACCGGGGAAAGGAAGCAAAATGGTAAGAAATGAGGCAAAGATGAGGGGATAGGATAGCTCTCGAAATCCTGTGCACACCCTGACACCAATCATTCAGCCATAAATAGGGATTGCTCATAAGCATCCTCCCTCATTCCTCCCTCACCATTTTGCCTTTTTTCGGCTGTAAACATGTTCTGTCTTGTTCCATACATGCATCAAAAGTTAGAGCACAATCCTGTATGGCCCTGGTACAGTGAACACATTTTGAAAACTCATTTTTGCCATATCATGATTCCCTGTTGCACATGGCAGGAGGTAGGGCAGTGGTTACTTCACCTTCTTGTTTCTCAGATTTAGCGAATAATGAATGGTTTATTGCTACAGATCTTGGCAGTGCCCATGTGGCTTGGCAAGGTTCACCCCTGGTCCCACGGGCAGTAGGATCTAAACAAGCGGCGTCCCAGGAGGACCATGCACAGGGTGGACACCAACCAGGCCTCCGTCCTTTGCTGTCTTCATAAGCATCCCTGGAAACACCTTCTCCAACCTCTGCGATAAATGCACCATGAAAAATTTCATATTTGCGTAAAACCAAAAAGCTTCATTGTCATCATTCAAGAGGAAACTACTGCTCAGGTAATTGATGTGAGGGACTGAACTCAGTGGGACAGCCCTGAAATCACAGGGATCCCCAAATGTGGTGTGGACAGATCAGTAACTGCAGAGGCCGGTATTTGGCAGGTAAATCTGCTAGCAGTCTGGGAGTTTGGGACCAGCACAGTGTTTACATGTTTTGAACTGTATTTTTGTCAGGTACTGGTTTTAAGGGTTCACCTTTGTCCCCACCACTCTGTTCTGTCTTATGGCCTATGCTTCCCCGTGCTGCCCACCTGGTCTGAACTACCCAGGCCCCCCAATTACACACTCTCACCGCAGCCTAGAGTCTTCCCCAGGGACCGTATCACAAAGTCACCTTGAATCACATTGGTCTCTATATTTCTGTCTTCTCTCCACTAGCAAGTAATAGCCATAAAGGCAGAAACCTGTCTCTGGTTTTCTGTTGCCCAGGATCCAGGATCCAGGAAGCCTCCACACACACTGATTACAAGATGATGAGATCACAGATAGGCCCTCAATGCCCCTGAGAGAATGCAGGACGGGCTGTCTTCCCATCAAGATTAACATGAAAATTAACAAACAAACCATTATAGTGTCTTCATTCCTGGGTGCAGGCCCTGTCTTTGGTGCAACCCTCAGGTTTGAGAGGCTGGAGTTTGAATCTTTTATCTCTACTTAGAGCTTGGCCTTCTTCTCCTTAGTTTCCTGCACTTTGAATGCAGTTTGGTTACACAGTGGAATAGAAATCCCTAGACCAAGATATGTCCCCTAAAAGAAAATCTCCTCTCTCTATATAAATTATATACACATATATCCATAAATGTGTGTATATAGATTTATATATGTTACCAGCAGAAATCATCTAATTGGTTTTTCCTTCCAAAACTTTGCATGTTTATCTTACCTTCCTTAAACAACCAAACGGGATCTCAAACAGTGAGTCCATTTCCTTTATATCATGTTATAAAAAGCTAGAGAAATGGGGAGAGAGGAGAAATAAACCTGCTATCAAAGATGCTGTGACTGGGACTTCCCTGGCGGTCCAGTGGTTAAGACTGCGCTTCCACTGCAGTGGGCGCAGATTCGATCCCTGGTCGGGGAATTAACATTCTGCATGCCGCACAACCAAAAAATGTTTAAAAAAGAAAAAAATGCAGTGACCATTAACCTGAATGTTTCGTGTGGGCTAAGCATGGGGCACCACGCGTGCCTGGGTAATAAAGCATCTGTCTACCGTAGGTGACAATCCCAGGAAAGGAGCAGCTTCTGCTACCATAAGCCCTTGTCATCCTCGGGGATTTTAAACACAGAGAGTTGATTCGAGGGATAATAAAGGTTGTATAAAAATAAAAACATTTATTTTTATTCTGGTTTTAGAGGTGGGGAGGGGAAGCTACCTTAACAATATATAGGCATTATTAGAGAGATTAGACATAAATGACACACACTTTAGGGTTCAAATATAAAGCTATAATATGTCATTGGGATAAAAAGTTTTGAGGGTGTATCTTAGATGAGCTTTACTGAAAAAAACCAGTTTCTTTCTCTGCGAGTAAAAAGTCAAGGTGTTGCCAAACACCTATTTATGTTCTATTCTTTGTTCTCCCATATATGCTAGGACTTTATGTGGGTGTGTCTTTTAGAGGCGCAGACAAATATGTAATCACCACAATACTCAAATACTCACCCTTCAGCAACTCTCCCTGCAGGGCAGAAATCAATGTAGCCGTGCTTCTCAGCGCCCTGGAGGCAGGTCCTGGCTGCAAAGCTGGCTGCAGCTGCACCATTCAGCCCAAGGAAGTTGGTAATTAGAGCAGCTCTCGAGCTTGGTTCTGCTTTGTCTGCTGATAACTCCCTTATCTACCTTCGAGTTCCCTGGTTTGTTTTTGCTAATATAAGGTGACTTCAAATTAAATCTAATTAATGGTTGAATAGCACGGTGAACGTGTGGGCTTGTCCTCCACGCATCTGCCCCATTTGGGTACCAAATAGTGAGGGGTCTGCATTTGGACATTGAACTTCTCTCCGGAGCAGCTGAAGTGAGAGCTGAACAGATCAAATCTCGGCTGCCTTTTCTGTCATCTGTCCATAGCATGTGTATTCTCGACACGTTTCTGAACATGTCCCACGCCGGCGAGCGCTCATAGCATCTCTGTTCCTGAGCAAGCGGTGTGAGCACAGCAGCCTCGGCTTGCTCGCCTTCTCTAGTCCTTCGGCCCAGGCCCTCGGGGCAGCGCCAAGCTGCCCTGCCCACCCACCCACCCCCATCTCCCTCCTCCTGTGAGTGTGAAGCTGTGGTGAAGGGCTGTGCGTGGATTGATCAGTATTACTGAGAATCGTAATGAATACATCATAGCCGCTGACATTCACCAGGCACCGACCATGCCCTGAGCTGTTCCGAGCGCTTTCGGGGAACAGACACGCTTCATCCTCTCAGCAGCCCTGTGAGGCCAGGCATCCGTCAGCCTTGGTCAGGACAACCGGAGGGTGTGACGGTGGGCTCTCGTGCGCCTGCCCGCAGCGACCGAGCTCTTGATTCTCCCGAAGGAGCCTGGATCCCCTGGCAGATCTCCAGCCCCGTCCTGAGCTGATGCCCGCACATCTGCCTTTGCTGATCCCCAGCCCGACTCTGAACAGCCCACGAGCCCCTCGTTGGCAGAATCTAACCGGACCCCACGGGCAGAGAGGGTGGGCAGTCTCTGGGCTCTGCCCCTACGGAGCAGGGGAGAATTTGGAGGGCAGCGTGCTACTGAAAGCCGGCACACGATGTCCAGGATTCTGAGGTACTGCTGTCATCTCCATTTGTACAGAGAGGAGACTGAGTCACAGGGAGGCCAACTCCCTTGTGATTTGTGCAAAGTTGTTCCACTAGTAAGTGGTGGGTGTGGAATCCAAACCCAGGGAATGGGCTTCGTAGTTCAAGGTGCCCCCGACCACCTTGGCCGTGCTACCTGTCAGCTAAGTGCCACGTGAGCCAGCTGCTTGGGCAAGGGCGGCAGGGGGCCACCTCAGATAATCCTCAGGGCAGCCGATGAGGGGGACAGCAGAGGACAGAGGCTGTGATTGTCCCCCTTGTAGGGGCCAGCGATGGCGCTCAGAGTGACACGGAGGGAGGAGCTGGACCACATCCTTCTTCCCTCTGGGCTGACTCTACTGATGGAGGCTGGGCCACGGTCGTCGAGAAAGGGCTTCCACTGTCAGAAAGATGCCTGGTGTGAGCTCCAGCGGCAGCTGAGGGGGGTCACAGCGTGTGTCCATCACGGAGATGTCTTGGCTGGCGGGGGTGGCAGATGGTGTGGGGTAGGTTCCTGAGAAAACCATGAAAGTGGCCGAGAGAGAGCTGGCATTTGAGCATCTGCCATGATGAGGGACCACAGACAGCACCGGCCGACACGAGAGAGACAGCCTTGTGTCTCCAGCGCGTCCTCTTCCTTCTTTCTCTGTCCTGGAGGGCTCACTGAGGAGGCGGCAAGAAGGTGATCAGAGAACAAAGAGATACCCTGCGTCTTCCTTGTGGATTTTCAAACCTAAGTCAGGGCTGAACTGTGGAAAAATCAGCGAGATACTGAAATTCGGGAATTAGACTAGACTGACTTTTTAATATCCAAAACGGAAGCCTTACAAATACCTGAAAAGCTGTGGGTTTCTTTCAGACATCATCCAACTTTGGGAAAGAGACTTGAAAGCAGGAGATCATGGTGGGTTAAAAATAAAACTATGTCCTGACTGCATCTTCCCCACGTTCAGCCCCTTCCAGAAACTGGCATCATCACACAGACATCATCAACCTCGATCCTCTCAAAACACTCTGACGTGAGGTCATTAGGTCCATTTTACAGACAGGAAAACTGAGGCTTAGAGCATTAGCCGATTTACTTGTAGGATCACAAAACTCAAAAAAAAGAGAAAAAAACTAGGCAAACAAACACATTCTGTTAGGTTAATACAGTTAAGTTGGATGAAGAAAGGCTGCCTGAAATTATATGTACTGTTGATTTCTCCTGAGAGAGTTTGTTCCTGTCTAGATGTTGGACACTTGGCTGTGATATTATAATAAAATCTTATGGAAGCAATTATATCAGCATTTAATGAGGAACTGGTGTGTAGTTGATAAATCATTAGTATTCTAGGGAAGCAGCCGCTAAGAGGGATATTTGGTAAAGAATCCAAGTCTAAGGTGCTATTAATGCTTGAATCTGACACTGATTAGTTCAGAAGGGCATTAAAAGTATTTTATTACTTGGCATGAGAAGGGACTCAGCTAAAGGGACAGAACTGGGAGATCAATAATCCCTTGGGGATCAATGATTAGTCGGGAAAAAAGGCAGACTGTGAAAATGCCAAGAGTGGAAAGACAGTTACTCCAGACTGTGTTCCACCCAGGAGGGTGACACAAGTCAGAAGCCACTGCACCTGACATTCGATGCTTGGAATCCGGGAAAGGAGGCTGTGCGAAGTAAAGTTCTTGCAATGGATGAGAATGAAAACATATCCTTAGATTTATAACATCCGAAGGGTGACTACCTCTAGCGCCATCTTAGAGCCAGAACCCAGCAGCTGCCATAATTTGGTTCTGATACAATTAAAATGTTTGCCCCCAGCTCCTGGGTGTTTATGCCTCTAGTGCCCTTGTTCGCTTTCATTGTCTTCAGGATTCAACCTATTTGCTTATCTACTTGCCCTTAAAGTTTACACTACTTATTATTATTATTATCATTATTGTCATTATCTTCAACACAGCCACCACTGCCACCATGGCCACCATCATCATAACTACACCGTAACTTCCCCCTCCTCCTGGAACATTTACACTTCTTTCATTATCAAATTAGATTAATTCTGGAAGTCATATAATTTTGTTCCATGGAACATACCTCCAACCCGTAAGCATGACTACCATGAAAAAGTTTTAAAAATCCTACAAATTAAATTTATAAGAAAATACGATATGATATAAAATTGCATGGCTTGGGACTTTTTTCAAAATGAAATATGGGGAAGACAGTATGGAATTGCAGAGTGGAAAACTGAATATTAGCTTCAAGATGCCTAACTATGTTCCTTTTTTAAATCTAGCCTTGTATATTTGAATCCATCTGCCTGCTAAAAAGGTAAAATAAAAGGATCATGTTTTGGGGCAAAATTTCCTA
>NW_021703767.1:4657981-4697549 GCF_005190385.1 Monodon monoceros
ACCAATGATCCATAATTCTGCACCTCAGGCCATTAACAAAGTTCTAAGGCAACGTCAAAACAGTCTTCCATGCCTCTAACCTACAGCATCAGGGTGTGGTTATGAAACATTAGTCACATGTCAGCCAGGGATGTGTCATCCCTCCTGGCTTGAGACGCTGGAGATCTCTGGTGAGTTATGCTAGTGAAAGATGGAGGCTGATTCAATTTTCTTCACCCTTTGACATAAAATTCCAAGCAGAAATGGCAGCTTAGAAGTTATTTTCCAAGGTAACACATAAAGATTTGTTAGAAAATCCGGAGTGCACATGACGTCTTTCAGGACAACAATGACATTGCTAAAAAAGTACAAGGGATGGAACAGACTAGAACTCGGTGCACTTGGCACTCAACGTTTGCTGTTTGATATAACAGTTATTTTGTGGCTTGTGGGTTTTAGTGCATTTTGCTTCCAAATCAAATAGAAGCTGTTTTCATTTCTTCACACAACCCTTTTCTCCTTCTTTACAGAGGCAGACCTCTTGAAGATCAAGTTGGCTGCTGACCTGAAATGAACGGGGTCACAAGGAAGGTGTACAGTGATGAGTCTGGAGTCATAATCCGGACAATAAAATGCTACAGCACACTATTTTCGGGGCATATTTAAGAATGTAATTACTTGGCAATGGTGAATTATAAGATAATTTTCATCACCTTAGATAGGAACAAAAATCTTTGGTGTTAATATTATATCATCTAGAAGCCTCAAATCTCTTGCTAAATCATTTAAAATAAAACTAAACAATCTTAATTACATGTCCACATATTACCACCTTGAACTAAATACTTTTAAATGTGAAAATCATTAATAATGGATCCATCCCTTCAACTAATTTCGATAGAATTTTAAATTTCTGTTATGATACACCGACATCTTCAAACTCGGCTTAATGAAACACGGGTACTTTAAAAAAATCAGCTTACTACCCAGCTTCCTTTAAACGAGAACTCTCGGTTGGCCATTTTTTTTGTCTCTTCACTATGAAAATTGATGTCCAGAGTAATGACCATGAAGCGGGATAAACAGGGGAAGCTGGTTCAGTTTGACTTTGAGGGCTCTGACCTGACGTTCTGGATTCTTCTCCCAGGATGATGTGTGTGTGTGTGTGTGTGTGTGTGTGTGTGTGTGTGTGTTTCCTTCACTCAGAACTTAAGCCCCTTTTCCTTTCGGGTAAAGCTCTGCTCTTATATCAGTAAGTGCATATGCTTATGGAGGTGTAATGTACAACTCTTTCCAGGTATAGCTGAGATCTACCTGAAGGCAGAAGTTCAAGTCCCAGAAATGAAATACCAATAAAGAAATTCTAGGCACCACTGAATTTTGGGGAAAAATATTTGATCTGCACCCCTGAAGCCGTGTTATAGAAACTGCTGTCCCACTCTGAAAGCGTCCTTGGAATCCTGAGGACTGAACTGTATTCAAGTGGTTTGGTTGCACGGTATTTTAGTGCAGTCTCTTGCATGTGCTTTGCTCATGCAGGATAGTAATTTTTTAAACATCTTCATCAGCGAAGTGCCAGGCATTATGTTAAATCTTGTTGCGTCTGTTGTCTCATTTAAGCAAACTCGTGAACATGCCCAGACACTGCTGCTTCCTCCTGCCCCCGTCCCCGACCTACTCTTTCTGGATCCATTCAAGTCCTTAACCTCCAATAACCCTTTTCAGAAGCTCTTCTGCCCTCGCCCCCGACCTACTCTTTCTGGATCCATTCAAGTCCTTAACCTCCAATAACCCTTTTCAGAAGCTCTCCTGCCCCAGTGTTCCTTGATTCCTTTGATAGCATTAATTTTGTGGTTAATATATTAGTTCAGGAGTCAGCAAACCACAGCCCGGACACAAAATGGTTTAACTATTTTTAAGTGGTTGAAAAAAACAGAAGAGGAGTATTTGTGACACAAGGAAATAATGTAAAATTTAGATTTGTGTCCAATAAATAAAGGTTTTTTGGAACACAGTTATGCCTGTTCATTTCCATGCCGTCTGTGGTTGCTTTTGTGTTACTTAGGCAGAGTTGAGTACTTGAGACTGTGCTCATAAAGCCTAAAATATTTAACATCTGGTCCTCCCCAGGCAAAGTTTGCCCACCCTGCCCCAAGCCATCACTCTCCCATGGCTTCACCATCTCAGTTCATGCCTTGAATTGTAATTGACCTTCTCACATACTGAGAAGCATCAAGAAGATATGTGCTTTAGTCTGGGTTGATATGACACATAAGAAGTGATTCCCAAGAAAAGAGGATGGATGATTCATGAGTGGATAATTGGGATTCGAATAAATATTAGAAAATTTAGTCAAAGCAGTAAATAATATCAGACTGCATTTCTTTAGTGCTCCTTATGATATAAACTCTTCACAAACATCTCATTTAATTGTCACTTCAGTCCCATTGGGAGGTACTTTTTTACACCCATTTTACAGATGAGAAAACTCAGGCACAAATTGGTTAAGAGATTTCTAAGGGTCGGCTGGTCAGTGGAGGAAAGAGCCTTTGAAAGAGATCAATCAGATTCTTCAGGCCATGGTCTTAGCCACTTTGCTCTGTTGTCGCAAGACCTTTGGTGGAAAGCCAAAGACCAAGCTCAAGTCCTAGATCCCTTAGTAATTAGCTGTGTGACCCTGAGCAAGTCCTTAACCTCTCTGGGGGCATGATAAGCATTTCCACACAGGCTTGTTGTGAGGCTAAATAGAGACATAGAAAACAAACATATGGTTACCAAAGGGGAAGGGGGTAGGGAAAAATTGGGAGTTTGGGATTAACACATACACACCACAGTATATAAAATAGACAACAAAGACCTACTGTATAGCACAGGGAACTATATTCAATATCTTGTAATAACACATAATGGAAAAGATTCTGAAAAAGAATATATAATTGAATTACTTTGCTGTACACCTGAAACTAACACAGAGTAAATCAATTATATTTCAATAAAAGATAAAATTGAAAATACATAAGTAACTAAAAAGATGTGCCTGGTAGACTTCATGCAAAATGTGGTGGTCAAATGTCAATGAGTTATGGGCTTATAAAATGTCCAAGTGTCCAGCAACATTTATTCTTGATTTTAAGTGAACTATTTCCATTAATCACAGTATTTTGTTTATTTCATGTTTTCAAAGCCATGCGTCTAGTGGCTTTGATGCTACTCTACACTGATGGGAGAGGAGCCCACTCAGAACCCCAAGCATACTGAACCTTGAGTCTTCCACCGGCATCCATGAAACTGTTATATGCTGACCTGCTAGCTTGTAAGCAGGGTCAAGTCTCAGCCCCTTCACAGCTCTTGTTATATACGTGGTGCTGATTGATCAGGATACGGTCAGCAGTAAATAAAAGTATGTGGACCTTCCATTAATTGGTTGTACTCAGAAAATAGTTTTCTGGGGCACGATGTCAATATTGGGTGAATGACAAGAATGGTGATGCTAGCAGATACTTACTGAGAAAAGCACCGTCCAATGTGTGTCACCCGTATCTCATATTTTACTAAAAGCCCCACTAGGAGGTAGGGGCATCCTTCTGTAGATGAGGAAACCAAGGCACTAAGAAGCGAAGTCATGGACCAAGGTCTCATGGCTATTGAGTGGTAGAAGTGGGATTCAAATCCCGCTCTCCCGACCTGGTGCCTGGGCTACTGCTCCCCAAGCAGCACTGCTGGGCAGTGCTGGTCACGTCAGGTAACAAGAGCGTTGGGTGGGAGAAACACGGGCAGAAGACTAGAAGCGGTGGGCTCCAGCCTGGCTTTGAGCTAAACGTGCCAGATCTTCAGCAAGCCCTGGACACCCCCGTCCCCAATGACTGTGCTGGGCCTGAGGATCCCCAAAGACTGACCCCGAATTGTATGACTTTCAAAAAACTGTTACATAGCAAGTGCTTTACATATTGAATAAGATCTTAAAAAGAAATGGAAGAAGTGGTTTGGATCTATTTGAAAAAAATTGTAAAACACAGAAAAAAGCCTGAGTTCAAAATATTGATTTTTACCAACCATAAAACAAAAAAAACTATACTGTTACTGTGTCCACACATACAAGATGACTTGACTGGGCTAAGAAAACAGTTAAATTTGGTAACACTGCCTGACACCCAGTTTGGTTATTTTGTCCATTGATGTTATTGGTATTGTAGATGCAACATGAGGAAAGACCAAGCATGAGAGAAGGGGTCCAGGAAGTCACTGACCACTGTCTGCACCTGAGCCTGCAAAGGGACCAGTTTCTGCTCACAGGGCGGGGAGGAGGGTGGAGCTCCAGTTGGGTGAGTCCACAGTACCGACATGACATCCTTTTCAATGGTGGGAAAGCATTTGGGGGGACACAGGAATCTGATCTTGTATCCACGAAGCCATTACAGAAACTGTTGTCCCACGCTGACAAAGTCCTTGGAATCATAAAGACTGAATTGTATTCAAATGGTTTGGATGTAGGGTGTTTTAGTGCAGCCCCTTGCATTTACAAAAGTGATCTGCTCATATAGGATAAGAACGTTTTACTGACAGATAAACATTTACTGGCAAACGTTCCCCAGGCCACGCTGAGATTTGCAGCCCAAAAAGGCAAGGGAAGGTTTGGAGAGAAGTCAGTCAAAATACCTAAAATCTGAGAGGAAAGGCAGGTGAAGTGTGCCACTCAGGATGTGACTTTAAAACTGTCCCCAGGGCTTCCCTGGTGGCGCAGTGGTTGAGAGTCTGCCTGCCGATGCAGGGGACACGGGTTCGTGCCCCGGTCCTGGAAGATCCCAGCGGAGTGGCTGGGCCCGTGAGCCATGGCCGCTGAGCCTGCGCGTCCGGAGCCTGTGCTCCGCAACAGGAGAGGCCACGGCAGTGAGAGGCCCGTGTACTGCAAAAAATAAAAAACTGTCCCCAGTGTTATCAAGGGCATTTTATGGACAGTGATGCTTATTCTAGAATTTTACTGAATACGTGAGTGCAAATTGTAACCACAATGTGCTGGGGGAAGAAAAAAAGACCAAAACATTTTTTTTTTTTTCTGTAAGAAAAGGTTTGTTAAGGACTGAACAGATCACACACAAAAAAGTCATGCAACCTTGAGCTGCTAAAGAAATATATTGTCAACTTTTTTTAACTGAGAAAATGTAGCCGAAATCTGCTAGAAGGTGTGAAAGGGAACCAACAAAGGATTCATGGAAGGTAACACTTCTGAGGTCTTGTGTTTATTCTACCCTTGCACATGAGCTTGAGGGTTGGGATGGGTTAGTTAGATTGGTGATTCTTTTTTGTCAGATATTTGGTCATTGTTCGGGGCTTATGACACTCTTGTCCCTTAAATGTTTTATTGTTTTTATTATTTAAAAAATGTAATACAGGTACTGTGAGTAAGTTAAAGTTAAAAACAGTAGTCTCCTATTATGTGTTGGCAATAAAAAGTGATGTTAAAAATTCAGATATAACATGAGTGGTGGTCAGCCCTGATTCTCTCCTGAGGGAGGCAAGACTCAGAGAGAAGGTTGAAACCAAGACGGGAAATGGCAGGAGACCCCAGTTCCATAAGTGGGAAGATAAAGAATGAGTTTCCTTGTTCCCAGTACCTCCCAGTTCACCTTCCTCAGATCACAAACACCATCAAACTGGTGCCCAGTCACCAGGAGAATTCAGGAGCTGCTGCCACTTTTCTGGGAGTTCCAGGCCCCCCATACAACCCAAACCATCCCTGTCAATAGATCATGTCTGTGCAGACATTGGCCACCAGGTGGTGCCCAATTGCACAAAGGACCAACGTGGGTTGGGCCATGTGCCCTGACCCCCAGGACAGGCAAGCTCACCCTGGCCTTTCGTTAGCTTCCAAAGAATGCCACCCTCCCTTGACACTATTTATTTTAAGCATCACTTTTTTTTCAGTGACATTTTACTCTAGCATTTCCGGGATTAAAAGCAAAGAAAAAAAAGATACATTTCTTTACCCCCTGTCCACCACGAACTTGCACTCCGCAGGAGCTATTTTCAATTTTTAAAGGCTTTTCTCCTTTTCTGGTATTTACCTTCATATTCTGAACTCAGCCTGATTTTATTGTGATTTCTTCATTTCATTCTGTTGAAGGCGTTATCTACAGGCTTCCTACTATGGATAATGGAATTTCAGTTCTGTTATACCTCTTTCTTCTACCACGTAAGAAGGCACTTCTCCCTACCCTCCCAGTATACTAGTGTGCTGACTTTTGGTTAACTCACTTTCAGTATTTACATGATCACTGTGTAAATAGTAATCACAGTTGGCCGATGGAGTCCTGCCATGACATTTCCTTTCTTGTACAAATTTTGTTATTCCTGAAGGTAACAGGTGCTTCAATTTTTCCACTTGTTTTGTTTTCTACATAACTGTCATTTTCAGTTCTACGCATGCAAACAGAACGATCAGTCTCTCCATTCATTCAGAAACATCAGGTAATCTGTTAGTGTTTATCTATTTTTTTTCTTGGAAGCCTCATTCTTGATGCTCTCTGTGCCCAGCTCCAGTGTTAACTGCCTACACTTGAGAATGATTGGCAGCTCTCGTCCTGGGACCCTGCTTCTCAATCCTCCTGCATTTCTCTCCTAGGGATCCCTGCTTCCTGAGGGCGGGTGTGGGGAATGTCTTTCTCTTCCATGCTTCACTCCCTAGTTTTGGTGAAGTTAAGTCTTCCAGTAGCTTTGTTGGAAAGGATTCCTGGAAGGTAACGTTTTAGAGATGTTTATCTTTATTCTACCCTATACTGTGAGGTTGATGGATAGGCCAGGGTAGACTAGCCATTCTTCTTCCTTAGGATTTTAGACATCGCACCTCTGTGTCCTCATAGCCCTATTGAGAAATATGATGCCCTTATGGACCACGATCATTTAATGTGAAAAATTTTAGGAAACTTTTAGGCTATTCTCCTTATTCCTAGGGGGTCAGAAATTTCATAATGAAGTGCTTTGGATTTATTTATTTATTTTTGTTTAAAGATATACACCAGGTTTATTTTTTTTTGTTTTTTTTTAAATACATATACATGTATCTATTCTTTTTCAAATTCTTTTTCCCATTTAGGTTATTGTAGAGTATTGAACAGAGTTCCCTGTGCTATACAGTAGGTCCTTGGTTGTTATCTATTTTAAATATAGCAGTGGGTACATTTTTGTTCTAGGTTCTCAATGTACCTTTTCATTCCAGAAGGTCCTTCAGTTCTGAGAAACTTTCTTGAATAAGTTTTTTGATAATATTTTTCTCTCCACAATCTTTATTCACTTTTTCAGTAGCTTTTATGATTCAGATATTGGCTCCCTTGATTCATTTTCTAGTTATTTTTTCTCCTCCTACATTCCACCCTTTTGCTTTTTGGGGAACTTCCTGACAACTTTATCTTCCAACCATCCTATTGAGTTTTAAAATTTCTGCTCTCATATTTTCACTTTTCAAGAGCTCATTTTTAGGTAAGTAATCCTTTTCATATCATGACATACCTGTTTCATGTTCGGAAACGTTCTGGTTATCTCTCAGGGGTCATTAATTACAAGACTTTCTTCGTGTTTAGTTTGGGCTTTTCTTAAAATGCCTGTCAATCCTTCCATGTACATTTATATTTCAGAAAGATAACAAAGTTGTTAGTAGGAAACCTACATATCATGTGCATGAGATGGGAGGGAGGGGCTTGTTAATTAGTGGGCTTCTCTCTAGGCTTTTCCACTGGGGACACGCCCCCACCTCAAATGCCAGTATCTGGGGGGGTCTCTTCTCCTGTGGGTCACTTTCCCAAAGAGCGCTCTCATGGAGGGAAGGGAGGGTGCAGGCAGGGGTGATGTAAGTTTGGCTGCCTGCATCATGGAATCTGAGCAAAGGGGAGGGAGGCGCTCAGCTTCGGGGTGTGGATTTCAACTGAATTTTTTTTTTTTTTTTCTCACAACCTACCCCCATCCACAGGGTTCCCAGGGCTCCTGGTACTGAGTCCAGATGCTCTCTGGAGGTCTGTCCAAGTCTCCTGCCAGGATCTTCTGGGAGATGCGTATGGAGGGGGTCACCTGGGATACCACCTTTCCTTGAAGACTCTCCTTCAGAGCACCTGGTGCCTTTAGGTGCCTCAGTCATTCCAGGTTCCTAAAGCCCAGGCACCTTGCCTCTTGTTGACCCCTTGCAACAGGAAAAGCTTCCAGCTTCTTTCCTGTCAGTTCAGCACACAAACTCACTCCCCACTCCACGGCTTTTCAGGTTACACTGGCCTCTTCTGCCCATGCTCAGCACCCCTCCACTCGCTCTGTCCTTTTGGACTCGACTCTTTTCCTGTCATTGGAGTCAGCTTCCCGAGGGGAGCTTGTGTCTTGCTCTCCACGGTTAACTGGAAACCCTCTAGCTTCTAGGATGCATTGTCTGTTTTTAGGCCTTTAGGGAATGATCCACAAAGAATTCAGAAAGTGTTTCCTACAGAAGTTAGGGAATATGGGAGGACAGTTCGGGCAGCCACAGAGGGTAACAGCGGCGTCAGAGTACCGACCTGCAGCTGGAAAGACTGCCTTGTTCCGCAACCACTTGCTTATTAGTGGACAGATCACAGTTCTCCAAATCCGTTTCCTACTCTGGAAAATGAGCCCAATCTACCAATACGTGCGTCACACAGCTGTCGCGGGGAAGAGGAGGAATGATGTATGCTAAGGCCCTCTGCAAAGCAGGAAGTGTCACAGTCAGTGTAGCCTATTTTGATCACCTATCTTAAAGTTGGCATGTTTATGAGCGCAAGATAATATTTCTTTAGCTTTTTAAAAAAACAGAGGCTATCAACAATGATGCCAGGCTAGATTTCGTTAAAGGACCCGGAATACAGGGCGGCAGACCAGTGCACTGTTTATTTTCCGGACTGAATGTACTCCATTCCTGAGGGTCCTACCTTCCTCCCACTCTGGACGCCCGGATGCTCGGCTGCTGCTTTAAGACTTCAGAACGCCCCAGCGGCCAGAGGCAGGGGAGGGGGCCCCCGCTCGCCTCCGCTCCGCTCGCTCCTCGCCCGCCCGCCCGCCCGCCCGCCTCCCAGCCAGGGAAGGTTAGCGAGGGATCAATGTGATTCGGGCCGCAGGAGAGGAAAGATGAGCCTGCCCGCCCGCCTGCTGCCTGGATGCGGAGGCTGAGGGCCGACGCACCGGAGGCCGCTTGCTGCGCAGTCGGGGCGCCGGGCGCCCGGGATGAGCTCACGCCCGCGTCTGCGGCTCCGTCCACCTGCCGACCTGCCGGCGGCCCCCTGAGCTGACGGCGCACCTGGGCTGCAGCCCAGCCGGCCCGCTCTGGCCGCAGCGTTGGGCGCGGCGCCCGGGAGCAGGTGTGCAGGAGCGCGGCGCGCGGCGAGCGCAGCCCTCGCCCCGGAGCCCGGCCGCGCCGCATGCCCGGGCGGCTCGGCAGCAGCGGCGGCGGGCGGGCGGCGGTCCCCGGGCGGGCGGCGAACGAGCGGAGCCGGGCGGAGCGCGGGGGACCGGGGAGCGGCGGGGCTTCGCCCAGGTGAGCGGCCGGCACCCTGCGGCTGGGGCGCCTTTTCAATCTCTGCTAACTAAAAAGAGTATCCAAAAATGGACATCGAGCTCCCATGCAGGATTTCAGCGACGGACCCTCTTTTGTGTTGCCAGTGGATAAACTGCAAACAACTGTGCCATCTTTCAAGCTGGATTTACCAGTAAAGCCACAGCGTAATCTAACTTCCACGACGTGGGCCCTTTATGTTCTCAGCGCCCCCGCCCCCGCAATGTTCTCTTTTGGAACATTTCAGAGGAGTGGCGATTTCCCGCCAGATTCCTCCTCAGATTCTGGGGCTGCTCTAAGTAGAGGTGCTCAACTGCATTTAGTTGAAAAGGCTTAGGGTTGAGTCCCTAAGGGGCCATATAGTGAGGTCTGCGCCCCAAGCTGGGCTTAAATTAGGGCTGACACCCACCCATCAGGGTGTTTTAACCCCCTTTCTGGTTTTACCTTTGCAGTTGGTTTGAGAAATTCAGGGATCAGTTTTTCCCCGACAGAACAGGACGTGCAATGGACTATTTCTGGTCATTCTCGTCTAAGGTCTTTCATGGAACGCAGGATGCCGGAGGCTTGAGCTCTTCTGCATCTTCGTGTTGGGGAAAGGCGTCCAGATGAACCCGTTATTTCTGGGTCGAGCAGGACACTACCACTTTGCCCGGCCGGCTTGGGTCGTCTCTGTGGACAGTCTTCTCCATGCTCTTTCCCTGCTAATACCTGGGAACAACCCTGCCGTTCCCGAGTGACTGACACTGTTCCCTGCTTGTGCCTGGGGCAGAGAAGAGAGGCAGGGGTTCATCCTCATCCAAAAACTGGTTCCTGTCCGCTTGAGCCCTGTCTGGCCTAACTTGCTTGTACTCCTCCAGTGGACCTGCCTTGTTCTGGAGAATGATGACTGTTTTGTAATTCATATGTTTTTGTCACTTTTGTTGTTTTCCTCCTGACGACCAGCCATGGCAGGCCTGCAGCCCCGCCTGAACACCTGCCTCGGACCGCTACCCTGCAGCTCACTTGATCCATTCGCGGACCTTCAGAGGCAGGTTATATTCTCCCCAAGGTACAGCTCCACTGCTGATATTGGTACCCAACACGCTTAAGGTCACACAGCAGCGGATCTGACACACGTCATCTAAGAGACAAGCTTACGGATTATGCTTCAAAAATCACTCCTGACCCTCATGCATTGCTCGTGGGAATGTAAAAGTGTGCAACCACCTTGGAAAACAGTCTTGGAGTTCCTCAAAAATTTTAAAATAGAGTTACCATATGACCCAGCAATTCCATTCCTAGGTATACGCCCAAGAGAAATGGAATGAATTGCCACACAGAAATGTGTCCATTAATATTCATAGCAGCATGATTCATAATGTAAAATAGTGCTAAAAGGAGAAATAACACTAATGTCCGTCAACCGGTGATCAGATAAATCCAATGCGGAATATCAATACAGTGGAATATTATTCAGCAATAGAAAGGAATAACATATAACACACGCCACAACATGGATGGACCTTTAAAATCCTGTGCTAAGTGAAAGAAGCCTATCAATTACAAATGGTCACGTGCAGTATGATTCCATTTATATGAAAAGTCCAGAATAGGCACACCCGTAGAGAAAGTGGGGAGAATCGTGCTTGCCTAGGGCTTGGGGGCAGGGGGCAGTGGTGGAAGGAAATGAGCATGAGGTTTCTTACTGGGGTGACAAACTTCATGTAAAATTAGATTTGGTGATAGTTTCCCAACTCTGTGAATATCACCAAACCGTTGAAATGTGCAGTGTAAATGGGTCAAATGTAGGATATGTGAATTATCTCTCAATAACACTGTTATTAAAAAAATAGCTCTGTAGGTCACAGTCACTTAAATTTAGATATGGGGAAAAATACTTGTCCTTAAAAGGGAGGATCAGAAGGAACTTGCCCTTTTGGAATCTCAGAGCTATTATTATTTTTGTGGATTTATTATGCATAGGAATATGGATTTGAAAAATTAGAACCATTCTTTCCTGAGTAAAATGTTACTCTGTATTTGCACAAACAGATGGGCAATAACCAATCCACACTATTTGTTCATTAAGTTGGTTCAATGAAGAAACAAATAAATAATTGCTTTCTGGAGCACCATGGAATAAAAAAAAAACTTCTATATTATTTGGAAAAACTTTGATCCTCAGAATTTAAACATTAATATACAAAACATATTTTTTCTTTCTATTTCTTAAAACATAGTAATAAAAATAAAGAATGACAATAATCTGACACTCCTATAGACTTTTATGTTCTTAATAACTTTTACATATTTTTCCTTTTTATATATGATTAACAATATGTTTGTGAGAATAGCCCAAGCAGTATAATTCCCATTTTATAGGTACTTAATATCAAGAATTAGAGAGGGTAAGTGATTTATGCCTGATCATATAATTTACTGCGGTAAGACTGAAATCCAGGGCCCTGCACCCCCATTCATCGTGCTGGGGTGCTCCATTTTAATACAAAGAAATGACTTTGTTCCCCCATCCTCATGCCTAATGGAGACATATACAGCGGTTATTTTCTATTTAAAATCTTCTCTCTAATCTCAGTCCTCAATTTCTGATGCATTTATGCACTCCAAACTCTAGTGGAAGATTTTGAAGGGAAACGTAGTCATTTACTCCTGGACAAAAATTTTCCCTCTGGTATCACCTCACCCTGCCCCAGTTCTGAGCCTGGAGTGTGTACAGGAGTGGAGGCACATGTCGTCTCCTCCAGAAGACAAAGCCTCTCAGACGACAGAGCATGGAACTTTTCTTGGAGGCCCACCTATGGCCTTTACATTTTTTTTTACCTGGTTTTTGGACTGAGAGGTGGAGCTAAAAAGGGGAAACAAGCAAAATCAGACCATTCCTCCTGTTAATTATCCATATCAGGCGATGGAAAACACACGCAGAGAGGGGGCGCTGTGTGAAGAGATGGAGATCTGCATTGGCGTCAGGAGACCCAGGTGTGATCTTCAGCTCCGACCCTACCTGGTGGTCACCTCGAAGGACTGAGCCCTTCCAAGTTTTGATTATGACCTACAAACAAGAGCTGGGCTGCCGGTGATTTTATTTGAGACAGTGCACAGTGGACATTTTGGTGAGTGAGGTGGGACTAGGGACTTGCCCTGATTTCAATACTGTGCACAGCCCAGTTCTAATGGAGATAGAGGGTGACGGGGGTTGGCTGTGACCTCCTCTCCGTCCTGCATCAGTGTGCACCGGGCACACTCTGACCCTCTCACACCTCGCCATGTCCAACCTCTGTCTAGCTTGGGGGGAAAGAAGGCATTTGCTGAGTCTACCAAGTGTCAGGCACTGTATCAGGACTGTTTCCATCTGGTCACCCTGCTCAGGTGTTGGTAATAGAAGCTATACCTGGAAATTCCTTAGGGGATTAAGGCAGGGTCCTGCCCAGGAGTAATAATGTCTTAATAGCAATAAGTTAAAAGGAATCAACTCTTTCCTTTATTTGTTCAGCAGTCATTTATTAAATATCCATCACGTGGCAGTCCTGCCAGCTCCTGGGGGAAGGTGAACATAAGAGGCTCCCACTGGCATCCTCGCAGGGAACAGATGGTTCCATGTCAGGCTCCCAGGTTGAGTGTGGGTGTCCAAAGCTGGCTAGCAGGATTGGCATCTTGGCTACCCCAGTGGCCGTAGCCATGTAACTTTGGGCAAGTTCTGCAACTTTTCCAAATTTGGGGTCCCTGGTTGGTAGAATGGGGAAAGACTCCTCTCTACCTCCTAGGCTGTTGGGAGGACTCTTGTAAAAGAGCTTCATGGGGGGAAGGGCAAGAGATGCTCTGTAAATACCTGCTGTTCTTGAGTGTGATTCAGGTACCTGAGCCCTCCACGGCCCCCAGAAAGTGAGGTAGGTCAGCAGCCAGCGGGTGGGACATGTGGGAACCCAGAGAGGGCGCTAGACCTCAGTCTGGGTGACGGGAGGTGACATCTGAACCGGCTCCCGTGGGTTAAGGGAGAGCTCTCCGCAGGCAGAGGGAAAGGAGGGAGTTTCTGACAGAGGGGCCAGCATGATATAGTTGGTGTGTCTGGGAGCTGTGGATATCTGGTGGTGCTGGCACCCAGCATCCCTGAACACAAGCTTCCTGGGAAGAGAGGCATGTCCACGTTGGGATGTGGTTTTCCAGGGCCCTCTAAACTGTGGGAAGGAGGTTGGACTTTATCAGTGGGAACCTGGTTGAAAACAAGAGTTCCCAAAATATGTTCTCAGAACGCTAGCTCTACGGGGCTACTTTTAACCTAATAAATGCTTGGTATTAAATTTCTTAAACTACCTAAGTGATACATATTGTTGTAACAAGCGAAATGATGCAATAATATGTTAATAATCTCTCTCTGCCCCTAGGCGTTCCAGCCCCATCCTCTGGGGTAACAAACGTTACTAGGCTGACCAGTGTCAGTCTCCACTCTACAAATGTAGACACCCACTTAGAGAAACCCTGATGAAAGGGATGACCCCATCACAGCAGAGTGACAGGTGGAGGGGCTGATATTCCCAGACAAGGACTCTGCCCAGAGGTTCCTCAACTCACATCCCAGAGACTGACCTCCCTTGAAGTCGGCCTTTGTGTTCGTCACCAGAGATGGGCTCGTGATGCATGAGAGGCCATAAACGTCCCCTTATTGGGCCTTTTAGTTGCTGTAGAGGAAACCTCTCCAGCCAGCACGTTAATGAAGAGATCTGATATTATACGACCTGAAGGAAAGGGATGAGCACCAATGGCTAAAGCAGCCTTGAAAAGAGCGCAATGAACTTCTGAACCCACAAGAAAGCCACCCAAATAGTTTTTGTAATTTTAAAAATCATTCCTTCAGAAACTCGGCATAGTAACCAAAATGTGTCTCATTTGGGCTTTGTTAGTTCTGGATGAATTGTCATCCATCCCGAGGAAAGACTGAGGCCGTTAGTGTGGCTGTATTAAGACACGGAAGACAGCAGACGGCTCAGCCTTGGTGGGTTTGAGAACCGCTTCACGCAGAAAGGCGAATGAGGTGTGGAGGCCCGCACACACTCACACGGGTGGGAGCTAGGGATTCGGTTTTCTACGCCAAACGTGTGCGTCCAGTGAACTTTAAATATTATTTGGGTGTCCAATTTGTACAATGTAACTAACTTTTAAAAATTATTTTGATTCTTGCTCTTTTATTTGAGAGATTATGCATGAGGTACCCAGACCATGTTTACAGTTCATTCATTTGGGAGGAAAATGTTGACTTTTACAGTAAAACTCTGTTGCTTGATGGAGCATCTCTAGTGTCGTGGAAGACTAGAAGCGAAAGGCCACCTGGTAGAATCCCGTTGTTACATGTCCTGTCCTGATGATGTGGATCTGAAAGGCCAGGGTTCGTGTTGAGTAAGGAATTTATGTGAAATGCTGTGTCTCCACTGAGGCCCCCCTCCCCACCACAGGAAAAAAGGCAACACGTGCAATGAGGGACCATATACCAAGGTGTGGGCACTGATGAGAGGTGGTGACGTAACTAAAGAATGGTCCCAGCAGAAAAGCTTTTCTACTCCTAAGAATGAAGGGGAAAGAGGAGAGAAGGGTGTTACAGGACCCTGTTAATAGTTGGAAGAACTGTGGAGGATAGGATTGCAGACAGGGGTTGTGGCCACAGGGAATACGCTACTGATAAAACCATGGCGTGGGAGGGAGGGAGGAGGGATATTTAATCAGTGCTCTCTCTTCCTGCCTTCTAGTCCCCCACCCATGTCTCTATTGGTCAAACTCACCGGAAGCCGGAATCCCAGGGAGCATGGATGACAAAGTCCCTGGAGTCAAGCCACTTAAGGAGCAGAGGGCAGAGAAGGGCAGAGCAGTAGCTGGAGACCAGCCAGTAGGCACAGTGGCTTGGATATAGTCCTCCACTCTGCATCTTTATTACATTTCTTAAGTTATACATAAGAATTAGCTCACCCTGCATTTTTATTATTTTTATAAACTTATATTTTTAATAGATCATGAGCTATTGTCATGAAACATTTGCTCTCACATGAAAAATATCATGGCTTCAAGGTGAACAAAATCCCATGATTTCATAAGCAAAGAGCCTCTATACTCACTGAGAAATTTTAGTAAATATAGTCTCTAACATTCTTTCTGCCTCTTGCTTATGTAGTAGTTTTTAAATAGCTGTCTTGAGATGTAATTCATATATCATGGAATTCACCCACCTACAGTGTACAATTCAATGTTTTTTAGGATATTCACAGACATGTACAGACATCACTACATCTAATTTTAGGACGCTTTTGTCACCCCCAAAAGAAACCCTTTACCCATGAGAAGTCAATTTCCTTTATTGCACCTCCCCCAGCCCTCGGCAACCACTAATCTATTCTCCCTCTATGGATTTGCCTATTCTAGACATTCATATAAATGGAATCACCCAATATGTGTCCTCTGTGACCGGCTTTTTTCACTTAGCGTAGTGTTTTTAGGATTCATCTCTATCGATCATCAGCACTTCATTCCTTTATTTCTGAGTAATATTTCATGATATGAATAGACCATATTTTATTTATCTATTCATCAGTTGATGTACATTAGAGTTCTTTCCATTTTTGGGGCAACTATGAATAACACTTCTAAAAATATGCATGTACACATTTTTGTGTGGACATAAGTTTTCATTTCTCTTGAGTAGTTACCTAGGAGTGAAATTGCTAGGTCATATGGTAACTCTGTGTTTAATGTTTGAAAGAAACTGACAAGCTGTTTTACAAAGTAATTGTACCTTTTTACTTTTCCAGCGACAGTGAATGAGGGTTTCAATTTCTTCAGATCCTTTGGGACATTTGTTTTTACGTCTTCCTGCTGCCTAGTGAAGCAGCTTCTCATTGAGGTTATTTATTTATTTATTTATTTATTTTTGCGGTACGCGGGCCTCTCACTGCTGTGGCCTCTCCCGTTGAGGAGCACTGGCTCCGGACACGCAGGCTCAGCGGCCATGGCTCACGGGCCGACCTGCTCCGCGGCATGTGGGATCTTCCCAGACCGGGGCATGAACCCGTGTCCCCTGCATCGGCAAGCGGACTCTCAACCACTGCGCCACCAGGGAAGCCCTCACTGAGGTTTTGATTTCTATTTCCCTGATGACTAATGATGTTGACTGTTTTTTCATGTGTTATTGTCCAATTGCTTATCTTCTTTGGAGGAACGTGTAATTAGATCCCATTATTTTAGTTGGAGTATTTATTTCTTTAATCATTGTGCTATAAGAGTTCTTTATATGTCCTGGATATAAGTGCCTTATCAGATGTATGATTTGGAAATATTTTCATTCTATGGGTTGTGTTTTCACTTTCTTGATGGCGTCATTTGCAGCACAAAAGCTTTTAATTTTGCTACAGCCTGATTTATGCATTTTTCTTTTGTCACTTGTGCTTTTGATGGTATATAAAATAATAGTTTGCCTAATGCAAGTTTACAAAGATTTACTGCTATCTTTTCTTCCAGGAGTTTTATAGGTGTAGAACAAATGGGAGTACCTTGAACATTTAGGTGTATGATTCGTTTTGAGTTAATTTTTTGTGTGTGATGTGAAGAGTCCAATTTCAGTCTTTCGCATGTGGATGTCCAGTTGTCTCAACACCACTTGTTGAAAAGATTATGCTTTCCATCTTGAATTTTCTTAGCACTCTTGTTGAAAACTAAGTCACTCAAAATTAAGGGTTTATTTCTGGACTCTCAATTCTGCCCCATTGATTTACAGACCGCACTATCTTGATAACTGTAGCTTTGTAGGAAGTTTCCCCCTCCCAGTTTTATTGAGATATAATTGGCATATAACATCGAATAAGTTTAAAGTGTACAACATAATGATTTGATATATGTATGTCTTGCAAAATGATTACCACAATAAGTTTAGTTAACATCTATCAATCTCATATAGTTATATATATTTTTCCTTTTGATGAGAACTTTTAAAATCTATTCTCATTGTAGTCAGTTACGGAATTAGAAAGTGTGAGTCCTCCAACTTTATTGTTCCTTTTCAATATTGTTTTGACTATTCTTTTCCTTTTCAGTTACTTATGAATTTTAGGGTTAATTTCTCAATTTCTGCAAGAAAACCATCTAGTATTTTGATAGGGATTGCACTGAATCTGTAGATCAATTTGGGGAATATTGTCATCTTAATAATATACATTGGGGAAAAGACAGCCTCTTCAATAAATGGTGCTGGGAAAACTGGATAGCTACATGAAAAAGAATCGAACTGGACTACTTTCTCACACCATATACAAAAGTAAATTCAAAATGGATTACAGACTTAAATGTAAGGCCTGAAACAATAAAACTTCTAGAAGAAAACATAGGCAATGTGCTCTTTGACATTGGTCTCAGCAGTATTTTTTTGGATATATCTCCTCAGGCAAGGGAAACAAAAACAAAAAGAAACAAATGGGAGTACATTGAACTAAAATTTTTTGCATAGCAAAGGAAACTATCAACAAGATGAAAAAGTTGTCTACTGAATGGGAGAACATATTTGCAAATGACATATCCAATAAGGGGTTAATATCCAAAATATACAAAGAACTTATACAACTCAACATCAAAAAAACAGACAACACAATTGAAAAACGGGCAGAGGGTCTGAATAGACAATTTTCTAAAGACATACATGTGGCCAACAGGCACATGAAAAGATGCTCAGCATCACTAATCATCAGAGAAATGCAAGTCACAACCACACTGAGGTACCACCTCACACCTGTCAGAACTGAGGTTATCAAAAAGGCAACAAATAGCAAATGTTGGCGAGGATGTGGCGAAAGGGAACCCTTGTACAGTGTTGGTGGAAATGTAAATTGATGCAGCCCCTATGGAAAACAGTATGGAGGTGCTTCAAAATATTAAAAATAGAGCTACCATACAATTCAGCAATCCCACTTCTGGATATTTATCAGAAGTAAACAAAAACACTAATTGGAAAAAATATATATATATACCCCTATGTTCACTGCAGCATTATTTACAATTGCCAGGACATGGAAGCAACCTAAGCGCCCAACAATAGCTGAATGGATAAAGGGGATGTGGTATATATATATATATATATAAAATGGCATATTAGCCATAAATAAATGAAATTCTGACATTTGCAGCAACATGGATGGACCTAGAGGATATTATGCTCAGTAAAATAAGTCAGAGAAAGACAAATACTGTATGATTTTACTTATATGTGGAATCTAAAAACTACAACAAATCAACAAACATAACAAAACAGAGACCAAAGAGGGTTGCCAGAAGGAAGGGAAGGCAGATGAGAGAAATAGTTGAAGGAGATTAAGAAGTTCAAGCTTAACTGTTACAAAATAAATGAGTCACGGGTATGAAATGTACAGCATGGGGAATATAGTCAGTAATAATGTCTTTATATGATGACAGATGGTAACTAGACTTACCATGTTGATCATTTAAAAATGTACAGAAATATCGAAACACTGTTATTGTGCACCAGGAACTAACATGTAGTTGTAGCTCAATTATACTTCAGAACAAACAAACTCATAGAAAAAGAGGTCAGATTTGTGGTCACCAGAGGCAGGAGTTACGGGGAGGGGGAACTGGATGAAGGTGGTCAAAAGGTACAAGCTTCCAATTATAAGGTAAATAAGTACTAAGGTTGTAATGTACAACATGAAAAATATAAGTAACACTGCTGTATGTTATATATGAAAATTGTTGAGAGTAAATCCTTAGAGCGCTCATCACAGGAAAATGATTTTCCTTTTCTTTTATTTTGTCTAATATGTGAGGTGATGGATGTTCACTAAACTTACTGTGGTCATCAAGTCATGACGTACACAAGTCAGATCATTATGCCACCTTCAACTTGTACAGAGCTCTATGTCAATTATATCTCAGTAAAACCGAAAGGAAAACAATAAAACTATTGAGTGAAATTTAAAAAAATTTCTTTATCTCATGTGTTACTCATAAAAATATGTCACTAAGGAAATATTCCATAGTTTTTCTACAAAAACAAAACATATCAATATTGTCTTTTAATCTATAAACTTGAGATTTTTTTCATTTAATTTTCTTCTTTACTTTTTTGCAACGTTTCATAGTTTCCAGAATGCACATTTTTCATTTCTTTTGTTAAATATGTTTCCCAATATTTTATTATTTTTGATGCTGTTATAAATGGAATTGTTTTCTTAATTTCATATTCAGGTTGCTTATTGAAATTGTATAGAGCTACAATTGCTTTGTATATATTGACCTTGTACCCTGCATCCTTGCTCAAATTGTTCAATTGTTCTAATAGTTTTTTGGTGAATTCCTCAGGATTTTATATATACAAGATTGTGTCATTTGCAAATAGAGGTAGTTTTGTTTCTTCCTTTCCTGTCTGGATGACTTTAATTTCTTTTCTTGCCCAACTGACTGGATAGAACTTCCAGTACAACATTGAATAGAAATGGTGAGAGCAAAGTTCCTTGCCACATTCCTAATGTTGGGGGGAAAGTATTCAGTCTTTCACCATTATGATGTTAGCTGTGGGTGTTTTGTAGATGCCCTTTATCAGACTGAGAAAGTTTCCTTCTGTTCCTAGTTTACTGAGTGCTTTTATTACAAAAGAGTGCTGAATTCTGTCAAATGCTTTCTCTGCATTTTTTGAGATGATCCTGTTTTTTTGTCTTTTATTCTATTGACATGGGTTACATTAATTGATTTTCAGATACTAAACCAATCTTGCATCCTGGCATAAATGCAATTTGTTCATGATGTACAATCCTTTTATAGGTTGCTAGATTCATTTTCTAGCATGTAGATGGAGATTTTTGTATCTATATTAATAAGTGATATTGGTCTATAGTTTTCTCATGATGTCTTTGTCTGGTTTTAGTATCAGGTGAATATTGGCCTAATGTAATGAACTGGGAGATGTTCTCTCCACTTCTAATTTTTGGAAGTTTATGAAAAAATGGTATTATTATTATTTTTTTACAAATTTATTTATTGATTGATTTTTGGCTGTGTTGGTCTTCGTTGCTGCACACAGGCTTTCTCTAGTTGTGGTGAGCGGGGGCTACTCTTCGTTGCGGTGCTCGGGCTTCTCATTGTGGTGGCTTCTCTTGTTCCAGAGCATGGGCTCTAGGCGCGCGAGCTTCAGTAGTTGTGGCTCACAGGCTCCAGAGCGCAGACTCAGTAGTTGTGGCGCACAGGCTTAGCTGCTCTGCAGCATGTGGGATCTTCCCGGACCAGGGCTCGAACCCATGTCCCCTGCATTGGCAGGTGGAGTCTTAACCACTGTGCCACCAGGGAAGCCCGGTATTAATTATTTTTAAATGTTTGGAAGAATTCACCAGTGAGGCCATCTGGCCCTGAACATTTTTTTGGGTGGGTGGGTTTTGATTGCTAATTCAATCTCTTTACTTATTTCAGGTCTATTCAGATTTTCTGTTTCTTTTTGAGTCAGTTTCAGGAGTTTGTGTTTTTCTAAGAATTTATCCATTTCAGCTAAGTTATATAATTTACTGGCATACATTTTTTCATAGTATGTCTGTATAATACTTTTTAGTAGATCAATAGGAATCGCTCATGTTTATTTTCTAATTCTAGTAATTTGAATCTCCTCTCTTTTTTCTTAGTCAATCTAAATAAAGGATTGTTAATTTCGTTAATCTGTTCAAAGAAGTTTTTGTTGATTTTATCTATTGTTTTGCTATTTTCTGTTGCATTAATTTCTGCTCTACTCTTTAACATCTCGTTCCATCTGCTTGCTTAGGTTTAGTTTGGTGTTTTTCTTCCCCATTGTCTTAAGGTAGATGGCTAGGTCATTGATTTGAGATCTGTCTTATTTTTCAAAACAGGCATTTATTTGCAGCTATAAGATTTCCTCTAAGTGTCAGTTAATCTGCATTCCATAAATTTTGTATTTCATTTTCAACCATCTCAAAATATTTTCTGATTTCCCTTTTTATTTCTTCTTTAACCCATTGATAGTTTAGGATCATGTTGTTTAATTTCCAAATATTGGTGAGTTTCCTAAATGTCTCTCAGTTATTGGTTATTAATTTTTTTCCATTGTGGTCAAAGCATCATTTGTATGATTTCAATTTGTTTAGGCTTGTTATATGGCCCAACAGACGGTCTATGTGGAGAATGTTCCATGTGCACTTGAGAAGAACATATAACCTGCTCTTGTCGGGTATAGTGTTTTGGAGATGTCTGTTAGGTCTAACTGATTTATGGTGTTGTTCAAGCCCTCTTCAATGGCCTTCTGCCTGGTTCTTGTATCCATTATTAAAAAATGAGATATTCAATAATTATTTCTGTATTGTCTATTCCTTTCTTCCATTCTGTCAGTTTTTGTTTTGCCTATTTTGGGGCTCTGATGTTAGAGCATATATGTTTATAACTGTTATATCCTATGAAGAATTGATGTTTTATCATTACAAACTTCCCCTCTTTTTGTCTAGAAACATTTTTTGCTTTAAAGTCTATTTCATCTGATACTTACACAACTGCCCCAGTTTCTTTTATGATTGCTGTAGATTGTTTTCCACCCTTTTACTTTCAATCTCTTTACACCTTTGAACTTAAAGTGTGTCTTCTGTAGTTACCATGTAGTTGGATCTTGGTTTTGTTTTGTCTAGTCCAACAATCTCTGCTTTTGGTTAGACTGTTTAATTCATTCACATTTAATGTTATAATTGATATGGATGGATTTGTCTGCCCTTTTACTTTTTGTTTTCTATGCATGTCATGTCTTTTTTGCTTTCTTTTGAATTAAGTGAATATTTTCTAAGGTGGCATTTTAATTTATTTAATGATTTTTCACTATATTTTTATAGGTTTTTTTTCCTAGTGATTGCTCTAGAGTTTACAATATACATCTTCTTATCAGAATGTCTTCTAGATTTATATTAAAGTAATTCAAATGAGATTATAGAAATGTTACTCCTGTGTAATTCCATTCCTTCCTCCTATTTTTGTATAATTGTAAGCTTGTTAAATTAACCTTCTTATTTATTATTTCTGATTCTCTTTCCTTCTGTTGATTTGAATTACCATCTTGTGTCATTTTCTTCCTCCAATATAATTTTGTTCCCATCTGCCCCCTTTACTGTCAAATATATTATATTCTGTAGTTTATAGAACCAATAATACAATTACATATGTATTATTTTAAGCAATTGATTTTTAAAACAGTTAAGAGGAGAAAGGAGAGTAAATATGCAATTAAACTCTCTTTTACAATTAACTATAAGATTTCATTTATTGGCACTCCTTATTTCTTTGTGTAAATTGGAATTACTGTCTGGTGTAAATTGTATTCAGGCTGAATACATTCCTTTAGTATTTCTTCTAAGGTAGGTCTGCTATCAGTGAATTTGCTTAGTTTTTTATTTCTTAGAATATCATTAATATCACTTGCCCTTTGGAAAAATAACCTTCCTAAATATAAGGTTCTTGCCTTGGTTTACAGATTCTTTTTGTTTGTATGTTTGTTTTTAGCATTTTGAATATGTCATGCCACTGCTTTGGCTTCCATCGTTTCTAATGAAAAGTCAGCTGTTCATATTGTTAGGGTTCCCTTGTATGTGTTAACTTGTTTTTCTCTTGCTGCTTTCAAAGTTTCTCTTTGTCTTTGGCACTCAACATTTTGTCCAAAGTGGGTCTGGGTTTGAATCTCTTGGATTTATCTGACTTGGAGTTCATTGAGCTTCTTAAATACATAAATTGCAGACTTTTACCAAATTGGTGCAGTTTTCAGCTATTTTTATGAAGCATTCTTTGTGCTTTCTCTGCTCTTCTGATGCACCCATTACCTTTATGTTGGTGTGCTTTATGATCTCCCATATTTACGGAGGTTCTGTTCATTTTTGTCTTTCTTTTTTCTCTCTGTTCCTCAAATTGCATAGTCTCTATTGACCTGCGTTCAAGTTCGTGGATGATTTGTTCTGCCAACTCATGCCTACTGTTGAGCCCCTTAGTGAATTTTTCATTTTGGTTGTTGTACTTTTCAACTCGAGAATTCCCACTTGGCTAGTTTTTATAATTTCTGTCTCTCTGTTAATATTCTCTATTTGGTGAGACATTGTTACACCATTCTTTAATTCTTTAAGCATGGCATCCTGATGAACATCTTTTATAAAAGCTGTTTTCAAGTCTTTATCTGCTAAACTCTAAATATGTGTCTCTCAAAGGCAGTTTCTGCTGCCTGGGTTTTACTTTTTGTTTTATTTTGTTTTGTGTAGTTTTTCTGTGTATGCATCACTCTTTCTTGTTTCTTTGCATGTGTATTAATTTTGCTTGTTTGTTTGTTGGACATTTCAGCAACTCTGGATACTAACTCCCCTCCCCCACTCCCCTAAAGCTTGCTGGTGTTTGACTTCTTATCTGTTCAGTGACTCCGCTGAGCCAGGTCAGTGACGTCCATGTTCTCTGCAGTGTGCCACCTTTGATGTTGCTCCCTTGGGCATGCACGAAGTCACCTAGGACATGACAGTGGTTTTGGCCAGGCTGTTGCCGTCCATCTCTTTCTTTGCTTTCCCTGCTGAGTTTCTGGATGCTCTGCCTCTGTTGGTACCACACCCAGCTATTAACCTCCACTAACTGCAAGCTGATTGCTCCATTATTTTTAACAACATTCTGGGGCATGAAGTACTCCACAGTCTGATCCAATTAAAGTCAGACCCCTTTGCAGGGGAGTTATCTGAAGCCAGTCTTTGGGGCTTGCTCTGACTCTAGGATGACTCTTCCTGACACTCTTTCTGTGGTTTTTCTCTGTTAAACTTCTAGCTTGTCTCCTATTTCACTCATTGCTATCATGAAGCTATTAGTTCCATGCTCCTCTTAATTGTGCACCAGTGGAAGCTCCATTGTTTTTGACAGTGCCCTGTGGCTTGAACTTTCCCATACTCTGTTCCAAAGGAAGTAAGTCACCTGAGGGATATTTACAGAGCTTTCTGTTTTTACAACCTGTCTCTACCCCTGGGAAGAGCTTCTGTGATACTGCTCTGGAACAGTGGCCTGCTTATCTTGGAGTGAAGCCCTTTAATTATGAGTGGTGTGTGGGGCAAGAGTGGTAGCCTCAGGTATTCTCAGCTTGCTTCTCCTGGTGTGGAATCTCCACCCAAAAAGTGAGCTGGGGTTAGGGCAGGCAGTCAGGACCCAGTATTCTCAGCCTGCTGCACCAGGCAGGGGTAGAACTTTCATCCTATGAGTGGGGGCTGCGTGGAGGAGGGAGGCCCAGACATCTTGGCCATGCTTGCCTGGAATAGAACTTCTGATACATAGAGCTGGGGGAAAGGGAATATGAAGTGTTGGTGGCTTCCTTGCCCTGGGGAGAAACTGTAGCTTTTGGGTGGGGACCGAGAGGAGTGGGATCCTCGTGTTTTTGGTTGTACCTGCCTGGAGTAGAGCTTCTATCACGCTGAGGTGGGAGTGGGGTGGAGAGGGAGCATGTTATGGCTCAGATGTTACAGACACTCACTGTTCTTACTGAGATTTACTATATTTTCTGGAATAAATATTTCTCCATTTGCTGTATGCTTTTAGAACAATTTCCAGAGACTCAATTTAAAAAAAAAAATTTTTTTGCCAATCTTATGGTTGTTTCACTTGAGAGAGGGTCCTGGTAGCTCAACATGCCAACATTCCAGAAGTGTTTCTTTATATGTTATTATTAGTTCATTTTTGTTTAGATTTTAGATATTTCTGTTTTAATTTTTTTTCTCAGACTTATACGTGTACTTAAATTGAAGAGTCATATAGTTTACAAGAAACAGCAACCCATTCTCTCTTTCCTTCACCCTAGAGAAAATCACTTTCAACGCTTTTTAATTGTCTTAAAAAATGATCAGTTTGTTTATAAATAACATGCTTGTATACAACCTTTTTAAAAAAATTCCAGTTTTAGTCATGATTTATTAACTTCCCATGATAGTAGATGAAGCTTGGTCTCCATTTAACTCTAACATACATGTGTGCTTCCATTCTGCCCTTTTCAAGACAGTTGTCGTGTTGATTAGAACAACATCACATGTTTTTTTTGCTGCACATTGGCCTTCTTCTCACCCCTCTGTGCAGGCAGGGGATTGGGGCCATGTCTGTCTTATTCACTAACATACCCCATGTGTCTAGCACCAGGCCCGGAACACAGTAACCTCATTTAGCACTGGTTGAAGGAATGAGTTCGCCTCGGTGCCTCTTTGCCTTCCTTTGGGGGGTGGGGTAGTCTTTGGATTTGTAAAGCATTCTGTGACCTTGGCTCTTCAACTGGAAAGGACATCCTGAACCTCCCCATCCACTACACTTGCAGCAGCTTGGTTACTACTCTGCTTCCTGGACCACTAACAGAGGATGAGGGAACAGCCCCTGACAGCAGTGGTTACCACCCACCTGCCTGTTGGAATCATCTGGAGAATTTATGAAATGCCAAAGCCTTGACTCCACTTCAGTGCAATCTCCCCGGGGGATTCTAACCTGAGAATCACTGCTGTTAACCCATTTACACTTGTCTTAAGCAGAATAGTAACTTATTTGGTCACCTGGATTCCTGGCTCATAGCAGACTGATATAGGGGGATGGGGAAGGATGTGCCAGAAAGTGGTCCCATACACCAAACAACAGGAACACTAGGTATAGGGACAAGCAGGTCTCTGCCCTACACCGTGATGTTCATAATGATGGGCTTCAGTCATCATGAAAAATTCTATTATGCTCCACATGTATTCCTTAAGAAGACAGGACATAATAAATCATTGGCATTGAGCGTTGGTGATGTACCAGGCACAGTTCTGAGCAGAGATGATGCTTTATTTAAACTTCACAAGAACCTTACAGGTTATGATCTGTTGATATTCCAATTTTGCTGATGAGAAAACTGAGACCTTGAGAGATAGAGTGAGTTGCTCAAGGTCCCATTACTAGTAAGTAGAGGAATGAACTCTAACCCTCATCTTTCTGACTCTAAAGTGAAAATGTTACCCTTTATTTGAGTAAGTTCCTTTTGTTCACGAAAAGACAACTTTGTTGGAGAAATTTCACTGATGAAGAACACATCATTATCTATCAGGGCTATCGTGTTAGTGAACCCTCTGCTATGTTTACTTAAAAATTACCCATAGGAATGGACTGGATAATGGTTGACTGATATAAATTTTTCAATACTTATTTATATAATTGATATTCAAAGTGCTTTGGTGGATAAAGAGAAAAATAAAACTGATTCTATCATGTTTTACTATTTTGTTCCTCCTAAATTGAAGGATATTCTTTGTAAGCTGGACCAGGCCCCATTTTTACCTCCCTGCATGGTGAGTTCAGACCAGGTTTCTGTTATAAGCTGACTCACACGATTCTGTGAATAATTCTGTGAATAAGAAAAGGGAGAGCCTGTAGTGTTGGGAGATTTATATTCCTCTCGTGGTAGCAAGAAGGTCATTCTGAATATCTGCTTACAGATAAATACAAAGCTTTGCGCTTTCTCTGCAGGTTCTGTTTTCTCCTCTATGACAGGTCACTGCAGTTTCTTGAGGGAAGTCCAAAGATAGAAAAAAGAAATTGAGTGAAAGAGCATGTTATATTCATCCAAACCTCTTCTTCTAGTGGTTGATTATGGAAACCCCCATCTTAGGGATGGCTGGGTGCAGGGCTCTGTGTGGAAGATACTATAATCAACAAAGTGTCCTCCACAGAGAGCTCTCAGGAGGGCAAGTCTTCAGCCACATGATGCTCTGAGGTCCTACTAGCTAGGAGTAAGGTGGCTCCATCCACAGGGGAGAGAATTTTAGAATCAGCTATTTTCACTCTAAAAGACAAAAGGTAAGAAATAATTTTGCATTTTATCTTACACTCATTGAAAGAAGCCTTACTAAGTCTTAAAGTTGACTTCCTTGGCATTTGATTGACCAAAACCCCAGTTTGCATGCTGGAGGTTTAAATTGCTACTGGACTGATTAAGAAACACAAATGAAAGTGTCAGAGTACAAATGGATGGGGAACCCTTAGCTGATTCATTGGCTCTTTGTAGTTTATTGAACCAAATACACTGCTCACAGCCCTCAGGGATCTGTAGTTACTCAGGCTTCACTCTCAGCTGGGATTGGCGCTGTGGCTTCCTGGGGTGGAGAGAGACCTCAGAAACCTGAGCAAGTTAGAGAGTGAGCGGTTCTTGTTCTTTCGAAAAAGTGAGGAGGCACCAGTACTTATACAGTAATAAAAAGATCAGATGATTTTTGGCTTGTTAGTTTTTTTTATTACTTTATGCTTTCAAATAGCATCAATAAACATTAATTTAGGTTTCCATGGGGCAAAAGTACACAGGCATTGTAATAATACTTAAAATATATGCAAACTAACTTAGAGCCTTAAGTCATGACACTGTAGACTTTTGAAGGGATGAGTTTCTCACTTTCCTTCTGGTTAATGAGGCGGGGAGAGAGGGAGAGACATACGTTAAATTTAAGGAAATGCCTATCTTGTCAGGTATGCAAAATCTGTTCTGTATTGGTTTTTTGTTTGTTTGTTTGTTTGTTTTGCGTCAACTCTACTGTGAAGAGTGAAGACTTAGATATTTCCAGAAAAGTTCTCTGGCTCTAGGTTCATGAAGAGCATCCAGCACTGTCCAATGTAACTTCTGCAATAATGGAAACACTTCTTTTAATTCACCTTTAAATATAAATAGCCACATGTGGCCAGTGGCAGATACTGGTTCTGACATACTGGACAGAACTATAGATAAGAATTTCTTAAAGCTCATTAATATCTTTTTTATGCTAATGACTTTTAAGTGAAAAAGTACACGTATGCATAGTAAAATGAAATAAAAGTAGTAACCAAACATCTATTTGATAGGAAAGACTATTTCATGAAATTTTGTACCCTTCCCATGCCCTACTCCAAGTCCCCTTTCTGAGATGTGACCTTGCATAATAGCTTCTTACCTTTCTCCATGAATTGTCTATGCATGTATAAACATGTAAATGTACACACATTTCATTACGTAAGTGGGCACACCCAGTACCCGCCATTTCCCCAACCCTACTTCTTTCATTTCAGAACATCCTGGGGTTCTTGTCCTAGGAGCTCTAAAGCTGCCTCATCTTTTTAATGGCTGCATAGCAGTCCATTATCTTGGAGCACCATTATTTATTTAACTGGCCCCCATAATGGATATTATGGTTATTTACTTCCAGTTTGCTGTTGCAAACATCATTTTAATGATCATCCATCCACTTGCATCTTTGCATACATGTTTGTGGCTGGTATTTCCCATGATAGTAAATTGCGTGAGAAGAGAACTCTCAAACACAACACCAGGATACAAATCAGTTAGGATTCTCTTCCTTGAGTTGCTCTCAGAAACAAACTAGAGTGAGTAGTTTCCCTCTGATGGGCATAATGCTGACTGTCAGCTCCACGAGAGAAGTGGTTCTATATTGTTCACTAGTGTACCCCATATGCCCACATTCCTAGCCCGTAGCAGGAGTTCAATAAATATTTGTTAAATGAATGAGTAAATGTCCTAGTTTTAGATCATATTCTGAGGATTTTCACCTACTTTGGAAAGGATCTGCTGAAGATTGAATGGGTTACCTTTGTCATACGTAACAAAGGTTATTGATGACTCTGCTCATCAAATATTATTTATTTTTAATTACTTCATACTCATTCCTGGAATAATATCCATTACTGTACTTAGAGAAGCGGCAAAGTCAAAGTTAAAATGTTGGGACTTGTTCTCCAAAACTTTTCTTAAAATTTGATAAAATCATATACAAATTGGTATGGATAGAGATGACACTGCCTATTTCATGGACTGGGTTTTGCTAGGTTGCTCCCTTGGGCTTTCCTGGGTTAAGAGAACCAGTCCTCTGCCACCCTAGTGCATGTGATGTTTCTGCAACGCAAAGAACTGAACTGTGGCACAGAAGGGGAAGCCAAGGTTGCATGGTTGATCTCAAGCAAGATTTCCAAGTGGACTTGAATCTGGCCTTGTCTTTCCTCTCATTCCATCTTCTTCCCCCACCGTAGGTCTCCATGAACACTCTGCACCCTTTCTTCTCTAACCACCCAGTCTCCCTCCCATTCCCCTGACCCTTCACCTCTGAGACAGCTTGCACCTTGAAGCCCTGGACACAGCCCCTTTTTTCTGTCACCTCCTCCGGGTTTGGCTTCTGACCCCTCTCCTACCCCACGGCTCAGCTCTCTTCAGGAGAGTGGGGAAGTGAACATGATGAGGGATTTTACTTCTTTAGGGATTTTTATGCTGAGAAAAGGTCAAAATGGGCTCTCATCCAATACATCTTCAGTGCAATGGGTGTAGCAGACGGAGTATAAGTCTCACGTCCAGTGGGGCTCTCTGAAGAAGTGGACAAGAAGGAGAAGTAACCAACAATATGGAAGAATAGGTCCTTGAGTCCACAGTTGTGAAGGAAAGTGGGTTCCCACCTGGGGTGCAGCGAGGAAGGACCAGAAAGGTCAGGAGAGAAGGAGATGAGAGAACACTGCTCTTTAGGGTTAGCACATGCACCAGTAGGCTCTCTGTGGTATTGTGGTACTCAGACCCTGTCAGGCTTCCTAAGATCCTTTACGTTATTTTATTACTGTCTTTTAATTTCATTTTAGGTAGTCATCAAGAAAATAAAAAGGATCAAACAACCCAGTAAAGGAAAATAAACAAGTAAAAAGCAGACATTCCACTGCGTAGATAATTACCATTTTCATTTTGACATTGATATTCTACGTACATGAGCTCATATTATACATGCTGTTTTTTCTAAATCAACCCTTTCTTATTTTCTTTGAGTTATTTTCTCCTTTCTTTCTCCCACTATCCCCACCTCAGCCCAATCCGTAACAAACGTTTGTATTGGTGTCAACATTTTTTCCACCCTTGCAAAGATTGCTCACACACACATGCACACACAGATAGAGGGTTTCTCTTACTATTTGTTTTACAAAAATGAGGCATTTTATATAGTCCTCTGCATCTTGCTTTTCTCAATTAAATATGCTGGAAATGTCCTCACATCACTGATTCTTTTGACTAATGTTGCGATACTTTCACGTTTTAAAATTTATTCAATATCCCTCATTGACGGGCACACAGATGATTTTCTTTCTTCTTTTTTTTTCTTTTCCTATCTGTTGTTTCAGCAAACAATGCTACCGTGGATAGCATTGTACAAATAGCTTTAAGTACTGCTTATTTTTTACCTCAGTGGGAGAGATTCCCAAGAGTAGGATTGCTAAGTGGAAGGGCAAGTGTATTTTTTCATTTTGTTTCTTTTTTTAAATACATACTGTCAGAATCTTTTAAAAATAAAGCTACAAAAGCATCACATTGCCACCAGCAATGTCTGAAAGTGCCCTTTCTCCCTGCATCCTTCCAACGTTAGCATCTCCACTTCTTTTAATGCCTTTCAATTTGGTGGTGAGAAGCAATACCCAGTTGTTACTTAAACGTACATTTTATTGCCTATTAATGTGATCGAGCAACCACTCAGGTTAACTGGCTGCGTTCTCTTCTTCTGTGAGCTGTCAAATTCAAATCCTGAGCCCATTTTTCTACTGGCTCGATTGCCTTTTTGTTATCCGTTGTACGTGTTCAGGCTTTCATTGACATTAGGCCTTTACCTGTCCTGCCTGTGTCGTCAACCCAGCCCTCACTTGTCCTCCACCATTTTTTGTGACATTTTGCTGTTCAAAGCGTGCACTTTTTTAGGCACTTTACAAGGTCTGCCTCATCTAATCGTCACTGTGGCCCTGTGACATAGGCAGGGTTAATAGAGCAGTCTTTTGAGGCCAGAGGCTAAGCCCCTCCCAGGGTCACACAGGTCCGAGGATGTGCCAGGGCCTGACTCCATAGTCCCCGTCTGGACCACAGTGCTCCAGACCTACATCCACCTGGGCACACAGCCTTGTCCCCCCGGCCTTTCCCACTGATGTTTTGGTCCGTTTCTCCCTGTCCACTGTCCCCCCAGTAATGATTGGGCCCCTCAGCCGTTTTATCTCCTTCCAGTGGTGTCTGGTGTGCAGCCCATGAGGCCACAGGGCTGAGCTGTGTCTGGGGACTCGGGGGTCATCACCCAATGACCCTGGGCTGCTTCCTCTATGTCTTCCCTCAGGACCACACGGGGTCATGTCCCATGACACCAAAGCCCTGTGCTAGACCCAGAAGAATTTCTTCCCCATATTCAGAGCTGAGGCACCTTCTGTAACGATGTGCAAAGTACCTGAACTTCTCACATCTCCAGGAATTTGGTGTGAACACTAGTCTTTCAAGAGAGGGCCGGTTTTGCCACTCCTGGTTTTAGGCCCCCTGGGCTGACCTGCAGGGGGTAAGCCTGGGTCCCTGCAGGATCCGGAGTCCTGCTCTCCCATCCCCCCTCTCCTGCCAGCCCCTCCAGGCCGCCAATCCCAATGGGCTGCCTTGATTAGCGCTCTCCACACAGGCCTATGTTTCCCTTTGAAGAGTTGTCTGCTTCTAAAACGTATTTGATGCGGACCCCGCCTCGACCTTCTCTTACAACCCAAACCCCCAGACTCGGTAACTGTCTTCACTTGGAAAAATAACTGGTTAGCATGCCTATTAGCAAGCCGTCTGCACGGTGGTGAGTAAGGAAATATTTATTTGGATGAAATGTCTATGCATGTTGGGGTTGACATGTACGAAGGTTGTTTGTCCTGCTCCATCTGGGTGTCCTTTTGGCTATTCCTGTTCTGTAGTCTCCCAGGAGGTGAAATGGAGGAGATGTGCTGAGAGTCCGTGAGATTTTGCCTCCTATGACATTTGTCTTGGAAACTCAGTCTTTCGTTTTCATTCAGCAGATATTCACTGAGCACTTACAATGTGCTAAGCATTGTTGTGAGTGTGGTGAGTGCCACAGTCCCAGCTTCCACAGAGCTGGGCGAGCCAGTTAGTAAGTACGTGTGTGTGTACGGAGAAAGGAAGCTCAGAGGCCAAACAGCAGCAGGGTAGAAACGCTCTGGCTGTGCAGGGTTGTCAGGAAATGTCTCTCTGAGAAGGCTTTGGATGGGGGGGCAAAGGCAGGAGGAGCGAGCCATGGGGGCATCGGAGGGAAACATGTTTTAGGTGGAGGGTGGGAATGTGCTGGCTGTGTTCAGGGGAAATCAAGGAAGCCAGTATTGAGTATGTGACTAGGAACATAGCAGGAGACCCGCCCGACAGGGTGGTGGTGGTGGGAGCGCCCACCTATGGCCATGGTGGGGACTTTGGATTTTATGCTGTGAAAGATCAGAGGGCAGTGGAGAGTTTTGAACAGGGCTTCCTGTGATCTATGTGTATATGTGTGCGTGTGTGTGTGTGTGTGTGTGTGTGTGTGTGTGTGTGTATTAAAAGATCGTGCTGGCTGCTTTATAGACTGTGGGTGTGGGGGATAGAAGTGGGTGGAACGTGAAAAGCCTCTGAGAGATGATGGTGTCTCTGTTTTTGGTCAGTCGCTCCTCTGTCCACACAGCCATCACAGGTGCCCCTGGGAGTCACCTTGGTGTCCTCCCTACCTCTCACCACCTCCTTCCTATCTCTTGCCACCTCCTGTCTCTTACCACTTCCTATCTCTCATCACCTCCTTTCTCTCTCTCTCTCAGTTTCTCTCTCTCTCTCACCACATCCTGCCCATCTCCCATCACTTCCTGCCCGTCTCTCACCACTTCCTGCTTATCTCTCACCACTTCCTGCTTATCTCTCACCACTTCCTGCTTATCTCTCACTACCTCCTGCTTATCTCTCACCACATCCTGCCTGTCTCTCACCTCTTCCTGCCTATCTCTCACCACCCTCTCCCTATCTCACCCATGTTTAGAGGAGACCTATCCTTACCAGACCTACAAGTGTTGAGCTTTGATTCAGGCCAAGTTCTGTCTCTGATGGGCTGGGCTACAGTGCAAGCTTCTGGGTCTCTCTGAGCTGAGGTGTCCCCATCTGAAGAATGGAAAGGACAGTAACAGCCCTTGTCTCACAGACAAGAATTGAATTCCATACGCATGTACAGCACCTGGCATAGAACTGGACTCACCGGTGCTGACAAGCTAAAGAACCACCACATTGATAGTGACAGCAACTGTCATCACTATTAGTAGGATTTCTAAATCTGATCATCTCACCTTTTAAATATCTCCTGATATTCTAAGATACAAGTGTCTTCATCCCAGGACCATGGCTTTCCCCAGGTCTTAATCATTCCCCTCTGGACTCAGGCTAATTTTCTAATGGTCTCCCTGTGTCCTTCTTGAAAGCCTCAGGTTATTCTCCACTGTGTCCCTAGCAGGGAATGTTTCCAAAACAGGTTGGATCGTGTCATTTCCTGCTTACCCACATCACTTCCTCTCGCCTTCAGGACAAATCCAAACACCTCGTTGTACTGGTCCTTCCATTTCTGTCCCATTTCCTGCTACACCTGCCCTCACCAAAGACACAGAAATACGTGTGCGCACACACACACATGCACACACACACACACACGCCAGTTGGCTGAGTTAGGTGTACCAATTATAAAGACCCAATTATAGAGTTTATCTGATCAAATTATTTTAACTATTATCTGAATCCCCCACTAAACTGTGAGATTAGTAGGGACTGTGTTATAGTCATTTTTTTTTTACATATGGCCAATTGTGTAAAGTGTTCTAAACTTAAATGTACAGCTTGATGAATTTTTATATGTGCATGTATTCGTGTAACTTCCACCCTGACAGAGTCAGACAGAGAACATTTCAAGCAGCCTAGAGGTTCCCTAACAGTACTCAGAGACCTTCCTGGCCCATGCTTATTCACCTTTAAGCTCCCAGGAAATATGAGAGCAACTTGGAGGTAGCAGGCATGCTCCAAATATTTGCTGAAGGTCTCCATTAGTTTGCTGGAAGAAGAAATGGATGGGCCACTGCTGACACTCTCACGCGTCTCTGCCCTTTGCAGCTCTGAGACCAGAGGTGTAATAGTGCCCGATTTCAATTTAATCAAAGCACCAGCGGCCAGAAGGAGGCTTTATCAAGTAATAAATTTACTCAAAATGTTTCTGCAGGTCCAGTTGTAGACAGTAATGATTCTATGTAGCTGTTCTCTGTGTAATCTTTATCTAAGCCAATTCCCATATCTCATTTGATCATCACAACAGTCCTTTAAGATAAGAAGAGCAGGCATGATTATTTCAGTTTTCAAGGGGAGAAACTGAGACTCCACGATGAAGTCTGAACTTCTTCTCTGGCACACGCACCACAAATGGGCCTTGGGTGAAAGTGAGAGGTGGGCCAAGACCCTGGGGTCCCCATCCGAGTCCATGTTCCTTCTCTTAGGAAACGCATCTCACACCTCTTGTCTTTTGATTTTGGGTCCTGTTATAGGTTGAATTGTGTCTCTTCCAAATGATATTGAAATCTTAACCCCCAGTATCTCAGATGTGACCTTATTTGGAAGTAGGCTTTTTGCAAGTTGCAGACGTAATCAGTTAAGATGAGGTCACGCTGGATTAGGGTGAATCCCTCACTGAGAATGACTGGTGTCCTTATAAGAAGACGGGAAGAGAGGAAGAGACACAGAGACACAAGAGGGAGAAGTCCATGTGAAGACAGGGACTGGAGAGTTATATCTACAAGCCAGGGAACTCTAAGGATTGCTGGCCACCATCAGAAGCTAGAAGGATTCTCCCCTATAAGGTTCAGAAGTGTAGCCCTGCCAACACCTTGATTTTGGACTTCTGTCCTCCAGAACTGAGACAGTGCCTTTTTGTTGTAAGTCATCCAGTTTGTGGTACTCATTTCAGCCACCTAAGGACACTAACATAGCTCCCATGTGGGCGACTACCTATCTTCTTGGTCAGAATTAACTCCATGTATCAGAAAGGAGTGAGCCTTCCTTATTTGGCCACTATTGATCTCTCCACCAGAATGCCCTCCTTACTCATCCCCAACCCTCCTCTAGAACACGGCTCAAATGCTACCACTTCAGAAATTCTTTTCTTAATCCAACAGGAAATGGAGTAACAGACCATGTCATTTGGATGATAATGCCCTCCAAATGAGGGTTGCTTCTTATTTGGCATCATTCAAATGGGCACAAAAGTAGCCTCTTCGACAACTTTATCTCTCTTCTTCTGAGAAGGCTGACCCAGAGCAGTAGGGAGGAGGGAGGGGGGTGAGGGAGGCTAATTCCATACGGTATGGTTTTAGGTCAAATGTTGATCTTCAGGAGGCCAGGGATTACATTAATTAGGAATACTGTGCCAAAAAGAAGAATTACATTGTTGGAGGAGGTCCTCAAGAGGACCCCACTGTCGGTTGACCCTTAAGGTGGAACCAGGCAATCAGAGGCTCCTTCCCTCCAGCCTCCCATCTCATAGCCTTCTTGTACTAGGAGACGCTTCAAGGATGCAACCTTGAGAAAGCAAGGTGTTGAGACCATCTTGACTGGATACGTGATTTAACCCCATTAAGGCCTCTCTTGTTATAAACTCTTAAGATTCTGGGGGTGAGTGCAAAGATGTACCCAAGACAAGCCTCCTATGTAAGTTTCCTTGCTTACTATACCTGTCACCTACCTTCTGGGGTGGCTGCCTCTGTGTTCTGTCTCTAGCCCTCCGTGTGCTGGAGTCAGTCTCAAGTTTCACCCGGGGAAGTTCCAAAGACATTTTCAACCAAGACACATTAAACCTCAGTGTATTTGAAAAAGTTGGTTTCCCCTGATGTCTGTTTGGGTAGAATGTCCCCTTTCCTTGACTCTGCTTTGCATGTGGACATCTTAACTGCACTTGAAGGCTCAGCTAGATTGTCGCGGGTGTGTATGAGGCACTTACGTGTATGTATCACAGAGCAGTTTCCGCCGTCTACCTGCATCAGAGCTCTGCATTCCGTTCCATGGGTACTCACTGAGCGTGTGCATGTGCCAGCCTTGGGGACAGCTTTCTGGAGAAACGCAGGATCTGAGCTCATGGAGTTCACAATTTCGTGGGATGTGAGTATGTTTTTATACTGAAGTATGTTCTAAAAATATTTGCAAAAAGAGAGCTTGGTGCTTGGTTAGGCCCATTCTGGATCATTAACCAACTCAGTCTGCAGGAGATGCATTAGATGGAAGACCACAGAGGGTTGGCTTCACGGAGTTGAGAGCAATGTGTCACAGACCCTTTCGAGTTGGGTCCGTCTGACCGGTGTCACTCTCAACAATAGAAGGAGACCAAGTTGGGTTCAGAAGCAGAGGGAAGTTTTATTCTTTGATCAGAGAATGGAGAGGTGCCAGCTTGCTCTAGAGCAAATGCTTTCCCGACAGGCCGACGGTGGGGCTGCTTTGCAGGTTTCTGGTCTGCGGTGGGAGGGTCGGCGTCGTTGCCGCGAGGCGCATGCGTGTTGCTCACAGCCAAGTGCCGGGGCGCAGCATCTCTGCACATGGACCACTGCTGCCATTTTGAATTAAGGTGCCCTGCGCAGGGCTTCTGTGCAGCGCTTCTGCACAGGGCTTTTCCGCAGGGCTTCTCCACAGGGCGCAGTTGCCAAGTCGGGCTGTTGGCAGCGGTTCTACGGCGGGAACTCTAATCTGACGCCTCTGCACTCGGCACCGTAATGGCCAGTGAAACTAGACTAAGCACAAAAGAAGAGGTGAGACCTTGTCTCCTAAATTCCCTCTTATTTTTCCCTGGGGGCCCCAGTGGGCTTTGCTGGTGACAAATACTCTTGCCCTGGGATCTCCCTTCCCAGAAAGGTCTGCCCTTGGGGTTAAATGCTCTGTGTTGCCATCATAAAATTTTTATTAGTTTTTAAAATTAATTCTATCCCTGTACTTACGGCTCCCACACCATCCAGCCTCCAGGCACCTCCTGTGGTGCCCTGGGCCTTGACTGGCCTCCACCTCTCCAACCTGCAGTCGCTCCCGCTTTCTGATGGGATGGGGGGGGTGATGGGGTCATGTTGGAAGAGCAGGCTTGGGTTCTGCTGGTGCCCTCAGTCTGCAGGTGGGGCCTTGAGACCACACAGGGAGTGCTGAGGTTCGAATCAGCGTGGTTTTTAGGGTGCCCCTCCCCCAGCCTGCCGAGCCATGACATATTGCACAAGTGACTTGACCAGGGCCACCTCTGATGCAGGTACAAGTGCCACCCAGCAGGGAGATTGCAGTCCCTTGGCGATCTCCTGTCCACCACACACTGGGGCAGTGGCCTTCAGGAAAGGGAGATGGATGGACTTCCCCCTCCCAACTCCGGTGGGGCACGGCCTTTGGTCCAGTGGAGGGTGGTGGACGTGGGCCACTGGTGCTTCCCTGAGTCACACACAGTCACCCTGGACTATTCCTGTGATCAAGGGAGCATGACATTAAATAGCAAATAAAAAAGACACCACGACAGGGTGGGGGAGACTGAGAAAGAAAGGGAAAAGCTTTATATTTTAGCATCTTGAATGGTGCCTTTTACCTTTTTGTAAAAGAAGCCCCCCACCACCATTTTCATTCTGCGCCGGACCCTGCAAATTATGTAACAGGCCCTGATCCCAAACTCAGTAATAACCATAGCCATCCTTTATCACAGTGACCAACATGCTTAGGAATATGTCATCGGATCTTCACAACCATAAGCGTCAGGAACCTTGATAATTTCCATTCTGTATGAGGATGAGGCACAAGTAACATGCACGAGCCCTGCAATGGGTAAGTGGTCCAGCTGGACTCTGGCCCTGAGTGTGTCTGACCCCAGTGCTGGAGTGCCTGATACTTTAGGCTGAGTGGAGCCTCACAGGTGGCTGGTATGCAGTTAAGAATTTGTGAATTGAATGAATGGGTGAAGCAGATGGACGCAGGAACAGAAATCACCCCATTACCTGCCTTCCTGGGCTGCGTTTAGGAAAGCCCAGAGCCTGAGCACCCTGGGTGTGCAAAGCCAGAGGACACTGGGGAGTGTGTAGGGCAGGGTTGGGCTGGCAGTCCTGAGTGGGCTGCAGCACGTGACCACCTGCAGCTGCAGAGCGATGGCGAGCATGCAGCATCACGGGCTCAGCTGGCCCTTCCTCATACACAGGGCCTGGCCATCTTGTGCCCAACTCCGGTAAAACACCATTTTGTTTCTGCCTCACCATTTGCTTTTCCTGTTATTTTGTGAGCTGTTCTAGGTGTGCTTAATTCCTGTTTGTATTTGGAGGGACGTGTGGAGCTTAGGCACAAGGTACCCAGTGCCCAGGAAACCCAACTTATTCCCCATGAGACCTCCCTCCCCCCTTAAATGCTTCTCCTCAGTCTTTCATGCCTTGCCCCAGAAATTCTACCTTGGATCCTAACTGGGTGCATTCCAGCCCTGTTGGTAGTTATTTTGAAAAGTGATGGAGTATGTATGCATGTGCTTTTCCAAGGTATTATTTAGATATTATTATGACTTCAACGGCCATACAGAACATTCAGGAAATGTTGTCATATTGGCTTTTCACAGTAATGTGGATGGGTTATATGTTTGGAATTACTCAAATTATCAGCAATTTTAATCAGGTTTTTTTTTTTTTTTTGCACCATTCAGAGAGCAAAATTAGAATTGCCTATGTTTGCAGTCTACCATGTATTTGAGATAATTAAAAATTAGACTGTGAAACCATAGAGATCTTTATAGTAGCAGCAGGATTTGGAAGTTGCATTTCTCTCTAGGCAAATGAACTGGACTTTTATGACAGTAAATACGAAAGCTAAATCCAGCTGCACATTTTATTAAAACTGCTGCCCTTTCCTGGTCACCTCAGCTTATCTGGCAACCTTCTGGAATAGTCACCCCTGGCCATAGTCTTATTAGCAACCGGCAAGAAAATAAAAATAATGGGCTGTTGAAATGATTATTTAAACCTCGAAGAAATGCATCCCGATGACTGTGCGTGGCTGTGAGGTGCCTGCGCTCTCTCCGGTCCTGCCTCCAGTTCGGTTCCACTTCTCGGCTGCTGCTTTAAGACTGCAGAGCGCCCCAGCGGCCAGAGGCAGGGGAGGGGGTCCCCGCTCGCCTCCGCTCCGCTCGCTCCTCGCCCGCCCGCCCGCCCGCCTCCCAGCCAGGGAAGGTTAGCGAGGGA